>NW_027497123.1:0-46909 GCF_021521415.1 Bidens hawaiensis | reverse complement strand
TTATTGTTTTAAAGCTTTTAAATGATTTTTATAAATTATTATAACTAGTATTTCAATATGAAGTAAATGGTGTTTTATCAAATCGACGTTGGAACGTTAACGTCTCTTGTAAATTTCGTTACTAGTTTTCGCGTGTGTGTGTATATATATTTGTATATATGTAAGTATTTTCAATAAATCGTAATAATAGGAACTTTATTTTATTAAAACTGACATCATTATGGGTATTTTCTTGTCGATGAACGTCATTATAAATTTGTTCATATATATATATAAAACTATGCATTATATGTATCAGTCTTTAAAAGTTGTAACAATTGTATTTTTAAACGTATTAGCTATATTTAAATCATTAGACATTCGTTAAAGATTTTAAAATATATTTTTATATGTATTTAAAAGATTATTGTTATAGTATAGCTCAGTTCATATTTATATATATTTAAACTAATTATTTTTAAATGGGATTAGATGTTAATTATGGATAATATAAAGGTGACTTATAAAATATAAAAGTAATTCTAATATAAATCTTTGCAATAATAATTATTATAGAAATCCACCGATCGATTAATAAACATCCTAATCACGAATCATAACTCAAATCATATCGAAATCTTAATTCATTAAATTACATTATATCATTTATAATTGATTTATATTATTATAGGTTACTAAGAATCCTTGTAGGTGTATCCCGAAGGATTTATCCTTCTCACATCATCCTATTTGTATTTCGTTCATTTGATCAGGTGAGTAATCACTCCCCTATTACTTCTTTTCAAATGTTTTGGGGACATTTGCGTACCATTTATTAAATTACTTATCTTATTATTTCTCAAACGCAAACTGTGATATTTGTGTTGTGTACCAATTGAATGATTGCTTGTTACTTGCTATTTGCTTACTTGCTTACTTGAATCGCATTCGGAGAGGTCCAACATAATCTCATTATAGTATGATCATACGACCGTCGTAGTGGCCGGAGCCCGATCGCATTGGCAATGGTTTCACCGACACTCATTACTTGCTTAACACTTTCATTGTTTATACTCACAGATAACAGTTTTGCTTATTTTTACTCTATTATTCATATCATTGTATATTATCATTTTGTTTGTGTCAAAACTGGTGAATCTACTCACTCAATATGTGTTTTTGACAAATATATATATATATTTTGTACGCATTTGCAGGTTATAGATTGGATTGCTTATCGAACTGAAGCTCACGTAGAGATGAACTTAGGATGTTAAACATAAACAAGAATAGTTGGTTTTGTATTGTAACTTTCTCTATTTTTGTTGTACTTAAATGTTCGTTGACAATTAATAAATTAATTAAATATTGTCGCTTTACAATTGATGATAGTACCTTGTGAGCTGTGGCAATCAGCTCACGCTCTGACATTTCCGCCGTAGGTTGGGGTGTGACAATGGGTGCAATTCTAAGGGATCAAACCTATGGGACTTAAGGAAAAATATAAAAAAAAGAGAGGAAAAATTACTCATAATAAATAAATCAAAATCAATCAAATATGTAAATAAAAATGAAGTAGAAGAACTCATATTCCAAATGAACAAATTCAAACTTGAAAATGATCTTTCCGATTCTCGTGGAATGAGGGGCAACGGGATTGATCGAGAAAGATCCATTGTTAGTATTATAAAATCGTGATTGGATCCGCATATATTTGATGAGTCGTGTTTAGGTGACACAATTTTAAGTGTGTCCGAGTTAGAGTTGATGTTTATTACATGAATAAACATATGAGTAATGGTTTTTGGTTCAACAATTCAACCTAAAACCTGTCAACCTAACAAATTTGACACCCCTACAAGTGACTAGCATTGGTCCAGAATTTGTATTAGTTCCATCCTTAAGGCTAGGGTGCATAAAAACTTGACCGTCATTTTCACAAGGACCAAATAACTTGTTCTAGGTGCGGTAGAGTCTGGTAGCCATTTCAAATCCTTTTCCTTTAGAGAAACAATATTTTTTTTTCCTGATACATAAAAAGACTTTCAAAATTAGAATTTCACATACTAACGTAAAAAAACAATAAATATATTTGTAGATAATTAGGGATCAGATCTATACAATACCGGTACCAAAAATACCAATATAAATTTGAACAAAACTAGGCATCGAGTAGCCGAGTACCATAACAAGTTTATTGGTTCAGCATTTTCTTTTCATATTATCTCTTTAACTATAAATGATAAGCTCCATTACAATAATTGTAAATATTAAGTTTACTATTGTACCTTGTTCTATTTTATGCACTTTTAGGTTCTGTTTGTTTTTGCTCATAAGGTCTACAAGGAGCCTATGTTTGCGGGCGCGCAGACATAAGCTCTTGAAGACGGTTTATTTTAAAAAAACAAGATCTGAAAAATGCTTTTATGTTGTTCAAAAATAAGCTTTCTTCAATTGCTTCACACCCACCTTCTTCTTACTTCACACCCCTTTACAAATCACTACATCCTTAATTACATACCCATTTCCAAATTCATCTTCGATACGGTTTCACCTTTCACTTCCCGCCGGAATAACCGTTTTCTCTCCGGCACCGGTTACTTTCAGAAACTCCGGCATCCACATCGGTATGTGTCTCAGTCTTAGCCTCGTTGGAAACTCGTACCAGCGGCGAGGCTACACTGCGTATGCCCGGTGGAGTTAACCAATCCGCCGTCAAAAGAAGCTCCAACGACTCCCTCACATCTTCAGCAAAGTCCTTGAGCTTCCGTTCTACTCCGATGCCGTCGTTTCGATTCAAGAAACGTCTGATTCGTTAAAGTTTGTGGTTGAAACTGATGATAATATTGGCGGTGAGATTGCTGCACGTGCTATTGAGTTATGTCCCGGTGTGATTAAAGTTGTGGCGAGAGTGGATGATGGAGTAGCTGGTTTGGGGTTTGGTGGATTTGTGGCGGGTTAGGTTGCCGGAGTGTACGGTGCCGGAGCTACGACGATGGTTTGTGGTGGAGAGGTGGTGGTTACTATGCCTAAGGATGTTGGCTTTGTTTTGGTATAGTTTAGTTTAATTGAATGGTGTTTCGGTTTAATAGATATGGTAATCGATGAAGGTGTAACATAAATTTTTGATTTTGATGACGTGAAGTGGTTTCGGATCTTCAGTTGGTTGGTTTAGTGGATATGATAGTTTGAAATGAATGAATATTTGATAACAGTTTTCATCTTTGTTGATTAAATATAGTTTGTTTGATTAGTTTATATGATAAGAGAATTGGAAGTTTGAGATGAACAAGTGCTTGAAATTAGAATGGTATATTTAAGGTATTATTCCTCCATTTCAGATTTGAGTTGTTTGGAGGTTGTAAAAACCGATTAATCTCAATGAATTTAAGGTCTTGTTTGTTAAGACATGAAATCAGACATGAAACAAACCTATTATATTTTCAGATTGCGGTACGAGGTGGATTAGTTTATGCAGACGATATCACGCAGTTTATAAAACAACAAGTATTATATTTTCAGATTGCAGACCTTCAGACCACATCTTCAGTTGCAGACATGAAATCAGATGATATCACGCAGTTTATAAAACAACAAGTATTATATTTTCAGATTGCAGACCTTCAGACCACATCTTCAGTTGCAGACATGAAATCAGATGAAATCAGATTGCAGACAGTTTTTGTCTTCAAAAACAAACAGCACCTTAGATAATGTCAATATTTTTAAGTTAGATAATTTGACTTTTTATATAAGCTCCATTATGATATAAATATTAAGTTTTAGTTTGTTTTTTTACAAGAACTATATATAAAACTTAAAGAACAAAAAATAAGATAGCTCGACTTTATTTTATTTGGTATTATGAGTCGTGGCAACTCGACGTTATTTGACATCTTTATTTTGTTATATTTGATATCGAGATCGATAGTGGGTCAAGTTTTGATGTTCGATTAGTCTTATATGTTTTCTTTTTTTTAAATTTATATTAGATGATTCTTATAGTTGACATGGATTATTTAACCAAAAAAACGTTATAATCACTTGGTAGAAAACAAAAAAGTAAAAAACTATAATTGATACACAATGGGAACGGCTTCAAAACGAAAAAAAAGAAAAAGGATACAACTCTAATAAAGTTGATTAATGTATATATGTAAAAAAAGAAAAAAATACAAAATTAAATTGTATATAAATTTAAAAAGAAAAAAATACAAAATTAAATGAAAAAATTATGTTGGTAAATAGTTTTTAGTGAACACCATTTTGGTAAATAGTTTTTCCACAAACACTAGTTTGAGAAAAAACTCCCAAAAGAGTGTTGAAGAGAAAAATATTTATCCAAAAAGTGTTCCATCAAAAGTATTTACAAAATTAGTGTTTTTGGAATGAAAATTTGATTTTCTCATTATCTCACACCTAATATACTTAAATGACCTTTAACTTCAGTAAAACTAACTAATTTAATACTTTTTTTATAAAAATATTAAGTAATCTGCATTTTTTTTCTTATATTAAATAAACACTTTTTTTTCCTTTTAAATTTGCAGGTTTCACAATTTCAAAGATTTTTGTATCATTATTATTATGGTATATGTCACACCCCCGTCTAAGGCCTAGGAGCGTGACCCAACAGTTGGTATCGTGATTGTAAATAAATCAGAGTTGCGTTTAGTTTGTGGAAGTCTCATAAACTTTAAGGATCGAAAATGTAACTTTTATATATATATATTCAAAAGACGGGATTATAAAATACCCGTTTAAGTTATTACAAAATATTTATGTGTTTATGATTACAAACCACCATATTAAGTTATTACAAAATAATCCGAGCCATCGGACATTAGTAGCACTTCGACACTCCAAGTGCTAAACTTGTTCACCTGCAAAATGTAAGAAAATACGTCAGCAACGAATGCTGGTGAACACGCTGACGCAAAAATAACTCTTTTACTTTATTACCCCTCGAGACTACGCCTGCCTCGGCCCAACGTGGCTTAGGAATAACAAAGTCAAATAACACATTATAAACTAGAGCCTCTACACTAGGTCACCTCACAAACACCGCAGTGTTCGACTTCATTAAGTACCCATAAATATACACAACGGTAGTACTCCCTGCAATAGAGCGTCCTACGACCAAGGGTGGTGCGATCATGCCCATACATCGCATAGTACCACCTATGTAAGGATCCACACATATGTATTCCACAGTCTGAGGGCTAGGTTTATACCCATAGTTATAACGGTTTTAGGAACACATAGTTCCTTGTAAACAATTTCATATAACAAGTTGACTCTTTTGAAAACAAGTTTAAAAGTTTGGGGGCGTATTCACCTTATCTCTTTAGGATCGGCTTTACTCACCGTCCAAGGGTCTTTCCCTTTCTTTTATCTCGAACCTATAGTTACGAGTATAAATATTTGTTAGTCGGACACACGATCCGGCTTAAGACCTTTAGTCTTATATCTCAATCCTCGATTGAACCTTTAGTTCAATTCTTATTTACTTGAAAACCTCTTGTTTAAAAGTAAATTATAAACCTTTAGTTTATATTCAAAACCCGACGTTTCTTCTTCACCAAGAAACGTAATCTTTTCTTTTATTATTTAAGAATACTCTTTATTCATTAAATAATAATTTCATAACAAATAATATAATCATATATACTTACACACACATATATATGAATTCACAGTATTCAATAATCATACTTTTATTCATTTCTTTATTATGTTTTCTCTTCTCTTTTATCGAGGCATCGAGTATAACCTCGACTTAAGGCTTAAGCATTGAATACAATATTCAATTATATTGAATTCATTATTACGCCTAACCTCGTTGGTGTTTTAGAAATGCTAGGAACTCGAGCAGCACTCCAATGCCGCCTTACTTTGCTCGACACGCTAATCGAGGAATGCCAAATCTTCAACACTCGAGCACACGACTCTCGAGATTCCTCGCCATTATAACAACACCTTCTTGATTGAGTGTGGGTAGAGGTTTGGCAAGTACTTCTAGGAAACGTTATACACAAACGAAGGATCGTGGCACGCTTATCGAGGAAAATCGTTTATATGATTGTCGGGTTTTAGTGAGAAGCTAGAGAGAGTGGAAAGCTGAGTTTGGGATGTGGAAATGAACACCCCTTGGCTGCTATTTATAGACGAAAATTTGGTCCCCATCGCGGTACGCTATGGGTCCCTGGACAGACCTATCGCGTACCGCGACGTAGGTCTGTCGAGTCACGGGGTAGGTCTGCCACGTGTCGAAACGTGGCAGTCACCGCTCCACGTGGCGGCAGTGTTGCCACATGGCAGCACATAGTGCCACCGTGTGCCACGTGGCACACGTGTCACACTGTGTCAGACTCCCCATCGCGGTAGTCTCTTCTGACCTGTCGCGTACCGCGATGGGTCAGGAAAATTAGATTTTACAATTTAGACCCTCAACTTTGGAATTTGGCAATTTTAGTCCCTAGACTTTGGAAAGTTTATACTTTGAACTCGAAATTTTCACGGTGTTACAGTATAATACATAAAAAGACTATCAAAATTAGAATTTCACATACTGAGGTAAAGAAACAATAAATATATTTGCATACAATCAGGGATCAGATCTATACTATAGTGGTACCAAAAATACCAATATAAAATTTGAACAAAACTAAGTATCGAGTAGGCAAGTACCATAACGAGTTTATTGGTTCATTTTCTTTTCATATTATCTCTTTAACTTTTGATGATAAGCTCCATTACAATAATTGTAAATATTAAGTTTACTATTGTATCGTGTTCTATTTTATGCACTTTTAGATAATGGCAATATTTTTAAGTTAGATAATTTGACTTTTTATATAAGCTCCATTATGATATAAATATTAAGTTTTAGTTTGTTTTTTTACAAGAACTATATATAAAACTTATATAAAGAACAAAAAAAAAAAGATAGCTCGACTTTATTTTATTTGGTATTAAGAGTTGTGGCAACTCGACGTTATTTGACATCTTTATTTTGTTTATATTTGATATCAAGATCGATAGTGGGTCAAGTTTTGATGTTCGATTAGTCTTATATGTTTTCTATTTTTTTAATTTATATTAGATGATTCTTATAGTTGACATGGATTATTTAACCAAAAAAACGTTATAATCACTTGGTAGAAAACAACAAAGTAAAAAACTATAATTGATACACAATGGGAACGGCTTCAAAATGAAAAAAAGAAAAAGGATACAGCTCTAATAAAGTTGATTAATGTATATATATAAAAAAAGAAAAAAAATACAAAATTAAATTGTATATAAATTAAAAAAGAAAAAAAATACAAAATTGTAAATAGTTTTTAGGGAACACAATTTTGATAAATAGTTTTTCCACCAACACTAGTTTGGGAAAAAAAACTCTTGAAGGAAGTCCTATTCACACAATGAGATCATTCTTAATCAACTGCATAGCCTTAGATCAGCATAAAAAGTAAAAAAAAAAAACAAAGTACCAAAAGTCACTGAGCTTCCATTCATACATTTGAGTAATATGAGTTTTAAGGGACAAAAATAATTATTTTTAGAGATTTTGATGACTTGTGTTTTTATCTACAGTTATCAAACAACAATTGGCATCATGTCTATTTACACATGAAAATTGATCGATAATGCAGGCGAACAACAAACATAATATGCAGGACGGTCGGTTTTCTCCATCAACAAAAGACGAGAACAAAATTTCCAAACCGTCTAGTTGGGTTCTTGCATTTCTTCTTCTGTTTTCCAAACAACATTTTTGAGGCTACTGGAAAGTCTTTTGTAGAACTGCACCAAAAAGAAACAAAACAGCTCTATAAGTGTAACAGGAAATATTAATGTAAAGTGTAAGGTAACACTTAAATACATGATTACATATATGACATACCTTATGAAATTCCAAAGTATCTCCTTTCGCTTTTCGTACTTCAACCATGTGAAGTGATGGCGCCACTTCAAATACCTAATAAAGAGTTATATAAAAAGCTGAGCAAACTTTTTCGACAAATCTTTCGTATTAAACGATAAAAATATCCAAACAAGATACCTCGGTGGTAATATTGAGGTTTCCTTTTCTCCCCGCTTTCATATTCTCAAGCCTTAACTGAGATGAAAAACGGAAAATGATTACTAATCCAACATCAATTAAAATTCCATAGTAATGTAACTTTGTTTAACCTTATAGTTTTTCTTGTGCACATCAAAACCAAGTGGTTTTGCAGCTTCTTCAATTTTACTAACAATTTCATTCGCGGGGCATCTTGATGTGAATCTTGTCTCCCTTTTGAATCCCTGCAACCAAATTTATTTACAAACCATTAAAAAGTTAAATTTAGTGTTACAGTACAAAGTTCATGACCCACAATTAATTTTACTTTCATCATGAATTTAGAGGTGGCAATTTTACCTATGCATGGGTTATGTTTTATCTTTTAACAGATATAATATGCAATATTAATAACTAAAAAACTATTGATATTGAAGAAACAAAGTATATATTAACCTGTTCCATGTCAAAAAGATTGCCAAGGTTGAGCCCCTTAGACATAGAAATTAACTCAAAAGCATTCATGGCAGCCGGATGTTCTTTCTTTTCTGTAACATGAAATTCCTGTTTTAAAACAAATACAAGAACTTTCAGAAACTTAATTTAACTTTTAACATTAAAAAGCATACAAAATATAAAGATCTAAATACCAAGAAAACCAAGTGATTAAAGATTTATATGTAGTACTGAATTTGATAAACTCACCTCTGAATCTTGAAAAGCTGCTTCCACATCATCAAAATTTGTATCTTCTTTCTATAAATTCAGGTTGCCTATTTTTTTTATACCACTCATCGTTTAGAATTTCCAGTATTGTTATCCGCTGCCACAAAAGAGGGTGTTCAGATATGCATAATGATTTGTATTTATATAAGAGTGACAATTAATAAAAGTACAAACACTTACTGTCATGGGGTTGGGATCCAATATGCGAGTTATCAACTTTATGGCACCAAAGGAGATCCATGGAGGACAAGTGAATTCTGCAGTCGAAATCTAAATGCAAATCCGCTTATGAGAAGATGGTGACAACGTGGGATTAAATGTACAACACGACTTTATATACTGCTTACCTTTTTATAAAGGTTCATTAGATTAGAATCATCAAATGGCAAGTAGCCTGCAAGCAGTACAAAGAGAATGACTCCACATGACCATAAATCTGCAGTTGCCCCATCGTAACCACCATCATTCAAAACCTAAAAAGGATGATATATCATCACTACATGCACATTTGATGTGACAACTTTGACACACTATGAATCAGTTGTTATGTTTTATATCTAACGGGTCAAATTGGTCAACCAACTTTGACACATTATGAATCAGTTGCTATGTTTTATATGCACCTCAGGAGCGACATAATTTGGAGTTCCACAAGCTGTGTGAAGCAAGCCGTCATCCTGTAAAACAACCCGTTAAAATCATATAAAATATAACACAAACAAATATTAAATGTTAAGATCTTTTATATATATGTATACTCTGACTTGTCGAGAAAGGGCACTCAATCCAAAATCCAAAACTTTGAGGTTTCCTGCAGCGTCTAGAAGCAAATTTTCTGGCTGCAAGAAAACCAATGTTAGAAAGGCATTGAGACTATAAATACAATAATAAGTATTAAGAATGTTGAGTACCTTTAGATCTCTGTGATAGACACCTCTACTATGGCAGTAATCAACAGCATTAATGATCTGTTGAAAATATTTTCTGGCTTCATCTTCTTGCATTCGTCCATGGTTCACCTTCATAATGAAGTTGGAAAGTTAAGGCATGTATATTCCTTCTACCCTGTAATCTTCGGATTTCGAGCATGTACATTGCCACTATATATGATGTATATAAAGCTCAGCAAATTACAATTTTATCAAAAAGCTCTCCCCCAGTGACAAACTCTAGTACAATGAATATCTTGGTCTTGCTCCCCATAACCTGAAGAATCAGAACACTATTTTAAGTAACGACACGTACGTTAACAAAACTACTTTCGTTCACAACCCAACTCAACCCAACCCAATTATCAATTAAAAAAATAATCTCTCTATTTGACCAACACAACCCAATTCTTCACACCACTAGCAGCTTATATCTTTTAAATCAGATAACCAAAAAGTTTTAAGTAATGAGTTTAAACTAAAAAAAATCTAATTATTCTAACCATCTAAATTCCAAACCGATGGTGACACGTGTCGTAAATATTAATAAGAAATGACAACTTATGGTGGGTGTGCCGACCAGGTTGAGGAAAATTAAAAATGTTTGTTTTTTTTCTTTAGTTAAAACTATTGCCCAACCAATCATTGAAAAAAACGAAATAGAAAAATAAGGTTCAGCAGGAGTTCGGTGTTGTTTACACAAATAAAAAAAGACCTCATATAGGCGGACAACATTTGGATGTTTAATCAACTTCATAGTTGCTACTTCCATTTTTATCTGCATCAACAAGATAACAATTAATAAGTATAAGTTCAGAATCTGATGATTCCATACACAATGCAATGAAAGTGATTCATTAAGTTTTATAAACATAAGTAGACATAGCCTACCTGTTCAGCCATTTTGTGTTTAACAACTTTATCTTTATCAAGGATCTTAAGAGCCACAGGGTCACCAGTTTCAGCGTTCCTAGCAAACTTCACTTTCGCAAAAGTCCCCTCACCAATTGTCCTTCCCACCTCATATTTACCAACTCGACGTTTGATTTTGGAGTGATTCATTCCTGCTTATCTGACAACAAAACATTTTTTCTCGTCTTAGAAGTTCATATGATACTCAAACACACAATAAACAACCAAATCATCCAATTAATCCTTCATCTTTTTGCAGTCACAGAATCACATCAATAGCAAATCCTATGCCCCAAAACCAAATAACAAAAATTTCACTACCCCTTAACTAAAACAAACAAACGTAACCAGTAAAATCTCCCTCTACTGGCAAGGTTTGCAAGTAAACAGTTCCTGAATCCCTGAAGACAGAGAGACAACTCCAAAAACATTTTCTTGACATGTAAAGTCTAGTATCCAGATAACATAAGGCGTGACATAGAAATTAAAAAAAAATGTAACAAAACAAAAGTACTAAAGATACTACCATGATAACAAAAAAAAGCAAGAAACCATATAGCAACATATATAACAAGGTTTTCATATACAACAAACACATGCATAAACCAAGTGAAAATGAAAGATTCGTCGAGCGATTATACCTTTGATTCGGTGAAACCAAGATGGAATAGAACAGAACAATACAGCAGAAGAAGCTTCTAAAGATGAAGCACAACAACACAAGAAGGTTTTAGAATATGATTTGCAGGGGAGATGGATAACCAATGACTGATGGAATAATTGTTTGTTTGTAATTCAAAGTGAAAAGATGGGAAAAGCATATTCATGGTATATATGTTAATCCATGTGGGCATGAATACAGAGACCAGGGTCACAACACAACATCCTTCACACAGCCACCACCACAGGGCCCCAGTGTTTTTGGATGTGCACGGATCTTCACCACCTTTAAATAATGCATCATTGGATGTATATTAAATATTTTATTATATGGATGCAGGCATTTATTTAAAAACTTATCAGTTATGCGTTTTAGTTCTATTGAATAAAAAAGACCTTAAACAGATTAAATAAACTAAAACCTAATACACGTGTTATCGTATTTTTATAATTAAATTTAAGTGATTATTTAAATTTCGAAATAAAAATACTGTTGATTTTATTTATATTCTTGCTAGCTTTACTAATAATATTTTTGTTGATCGTTTGATTACTCTATTCGTCATAGTTATCTCGGATTAGTTATATATATTATTAACTAGTTTTTATCCTTCGTATTACGGGGGCTGTTTTACATTACTCGTTTTTAATATTTATATACTTTTTCGGGTTTAATTTTATCTACTGTAATGAAATTTATAATATATTTAGAGTTTGATGATAAAAAGGTTTCACAAATAACTAAGATGTTATAACCCGGCTTAAGAGTTATCTGGGTTTGGTAAGACTCAAGACCACTTATTTTTTTTTACTATAAAATTGTTTCTTAATTATAAATAATATTTTAAAAAAATCATATAATAATTTTTAGTATATCCTATTTTATAGGATTTTCACACCAATAATTTGGTAAGAATAATTTTTAATTTAATGAGATGTTATAACCCGTTTAAGGAATATTAGAGTTTGGTAAGACCCATACCTGTTAATTCAGGTCAAATGCATGAGAAGCCTCTATTTAAAAATCAAGTAAATCTGATAACTCCAAAAAAAAGGGGAGCGACCACACAGGGCCGTCTTTGAGACATGGCAGGGTAGTCGACGGTCACAGGCCCGACACCCCGTTAGGCCCAAATTTTTTTTTATTATATGTATTTTTATCAAAAATATGTGTATAATCAATATTTTAACACAATTACATAACCACTAGCTTGGTCTAATGGTAAAGGGGAATGACATCTAACCAAAAGGTTGTGGGTTCTAATCTTATTTGAGACAATTTTAAGTTTATTTTTATACAAAAGTTTTTTACACAACTTAAATCATAATCAAATAAGCCCATTTATAGTTAAATTGTTTATACCCAACAAAATGTTTCTTTTACTTAAGGCCAAAAAAAAAAGTTCGCCTTTGACCCAAAAAAATTTTCGTCTTTTCGGAGCCGGCCCTGTGACCACATCGCGACACATATGATTTTTATGTTTTCGTTTATATATATTATAGATATCGTGTACTATTTAACTTGATATTATATATTGGCAGCATATTTGTTATTCTGTAAATTTATTCTTATAAATAAGAAGAAAAAAGTTATCTAACTTACGCATTGAAACTTAGAATATGTTCTTTTAACGTGTTTATTTTGCCTCAACCATTAACATCAACACACATGTGATGAGGCATGTTGGTTATGTTTTTTTGAATTTACGTACCACTACTTATTATTTTATTATTACTTCTATTGTTATTCTTCCTATTATTTTATTTATTATTAATATTATCATTATCAATACACTATTACAAAAAGCATTTCATGTCAAATACGTTTTCAAATTGACTTCCAATCAAATGCTCAACCACCAAAATTTTTGTGTAGCATAATATTAGCCACCAAGTCACCAGCCAATAAATTTCTAAAAGTTGTGGTTTTGAAAAAAAAAAACATTTTATAAATGGGTGTTCTTTTAATTGTATATCTCTAGTTTCTTTAAACGAACAACACGAACAGGGCCATTTAATCTCAGTATTAAATCTATACATTTGTTCATCGTTTGATAACATACTAATTTGACCATATAATACAATTTAACCCGACAATATCGTGTACGTTAAAACGACCGAAAGCAATTTAAGATGAAATATGATAACATGAATAGAAGTTATAACTTACGTTTATAAACATTGAAAGATACCAATCTATACTACATCTATGATGCTTTGTCCTATATTATAAAATCTATCAATTTTAATAAAAGGCTATTTATTTTTGTCACATGTCATTCTCATAGCCCTTCTCATATACTTTTCACTTATTTCAATATATGATCCTGAAGAGGTAGGTCCCAGCAGAGCCCAGTTGGACCCGCAAAACTCACCTTGAAAAGGGACGTCTGCGCAGTTGACCCGCAAGACTCCTTAACGGACGTCTGCGCGGTTGAACCCGCAAGACTTAACTAAGGGACGTCTGCGCAGAAACCAACTGGATCAGCAGGACCCACCACGCTCAGAGACGTGACGTTCTTACGCGCAGTACGCAAGCTGTTCCCGCAGGAAACGCCTCCCAATGGTTTCCAAGTACTCCGCCTGTTCCCGCAGTTACGGATACTAGCCATCAGGGAAGGCTACCCGCGTAGCATGGCTACACGCACAAGGCTTAACTCTCATTAATAATTCAGTAGTCACCTGAAGAAGGAATGAGCAAGCCGGGAACAGTCCCGCACAAAGGCGGGAGGGGGAATACTCCCGCCCAAATGAGCCAGTCCGTACGATACTGAAAGATCTTTTGTACTGTACCTGACGAGGTATGGGCAAAAGATCTGACCAAAGATACGACAGCTCATTGACAACAGTATGGCGAGCAGCATGCTCTTATACTGTATGCCACTATTAGCCGCTACCTACTCACCAACTCCTGCCATACCACGTGCATAGCCTGTAGTTGGTGGAAAAGGAATAGTACACAGCAGGCCTGGTCACTATCAGCCACTGCCTACCCACCAACTACCAGCAAGGCACGTGCGTAGGCCACAGTTGGTTGAACAGGAATACTATTCAGCCGGCCACACCTCCTTGGAAACCTACCTTCGGCTATAAATACCCCAAATGGTATGATCATCTCATCTTATCAGATTATCATCATATTATACCTGATATCTGCTCTAGCAATCTCTTAATACACATTTATATTTAAAGAGCAATCTAGTCTGATTCTCACGCCGGAGGGTGGTCACAAGGAGGAACCCCCCCCCTTCTCAGTGACAAGCTCACGGTGTCTGTTTTGCAGGTTATCAGAAGAACCATCTTTGCCGGGTCTAACCCCTCGTGGGAAACATCTATCTAACCCCCAGGTTGCCCGTAATCTGCCCGGGGTCTGGTTAGTGTTTCTTCATTGGCGCCATCCGTGCATAAAAGCTAGAACTTCATTTCTTTTCAGTTTTTTCAAACTTCTGGAAAGATGGTTAACGTTACTCCGGTCCCAAGGCCAACGAGTTACCAGGATGCCCCGGTAACCACAACCCCAACTACTGGGGGGAATACCGGCGACTACACAGTATTTACGAACACTACCTCGGTTACCCAAGCCGGGGCAAGTGCAGTAAATTTTACGAACACTACCCCAGTTACCCAAGCTGGGGCAAGTGCAGTAAACCATCCCCTGGGATTCAGTAATACCCAGGCGGAAGGACAACAGACGAGATTCCCCCGCCAAACACTTGAACAAGTTAAAGCGTGGGCGGAGGCACGTCAGAAGGAATTCCAAGCTGAGTTGGATGAACGCTTGCGTTCCGTCCAACAGGCTGACGAATTTGGAAGCACTCGACAACAGCTCAACATGAGCAGTGAGTGCGAGTCCTCGGACAATGATCGGGAGGAATCCGACACCGACGCAAACCCTCGCCTTAGGGCGAAAGGGAATCGTAAGGAAACGGACTTCCAAACGATAAGGAATTTCGGAGAAACCTTCAAACAAAGGAACGCGGGGGGAAACCCACGTGACTTCTCCAAAACCTTCAGACCAACTGCTGCAAACGCGGGAACATCCAAGTTTGCAAGGGACATTGCGGAAGCAATCGCCCCAAAAAGTGACAAGCAGATGCCCAACATCGGCACTTATGATGGTATATCCGACCCAGATGATCACCTGAACAGATTCATAGCAGGGGCAACCGTCAGCAACTGGACGGAACCCACGTGGTGTTATATGTTCTAGATGACACTGGTTGGAGCGGCTAGAGCGTGGTTTGACCGTTTACCGGTCCACCACATCTATGATTGGGCGGACTTCCAACACAAGTTCAGCCAACACTTCAGTCAACAGAGGAAGTATATTGAAGACAGTGGACGATCCTCAACTGCGTTAGAGATAAGGATGAACCTTTATTAGACTTCATCACTCGCTTTAACTCGAAAAAGCTGAGTCTGGGCGTTATAAGCGAAGACCTTGTTCGCGCCGCTTTCATCCAGGGCGCCGAATACCCAGAGCTTATCCGCACGTTGACGGGTAAAGATGGCATGCCATCCACATGGGATGCCATCATGACGGCAGCCAAGCGCTTTGCCGAAACAGATAAGCAACTGGGTGGGAATCTGCCCCAGACTACAAACTTCTACACGCAGAGGACCAGAGAAAACGTCCAGACCGCCTGGCAAAACAAAAGGAGGAAGCCAAGCATGTGGCAGTCAAAGGTAAACTTTGACACCTCATCCAGCTCTCGCTCTTTATTAGGCGGAAGAGGTAATACACACCCATCAAGCCGACACCCCAGGTGGACGCCTCTCACGAAAAGCGTCACGGAGATATTTGCCACTGAGAAACTCCCATGGCCAAAAGCTCCAATGGTCCGACAACGACCTGAAGCGGATCAAAGTAAATACTGTGACTTCCACGGCACAAAGGGTCATACCACTGAGAAGTGTTCATCTTTAAGGGATATTATCGAAACATTCGTCAAGGAGGGCAAACTTACACACCTGGTGGCATCAATCAGGAATAGAGGGAAGAATGACAACCGATACAAAAGCAACGGACGAAAGCCCGTTGACATCAGCATTCACATGGTTCGTCGTAACATCAGAGGAAGAAAAAGACGGACGACAGAACCATGCGCATGGAAAGAAGCTGAGGTGCGCTTCCCGCGAGTGCCACGAGGACCCAGCAAAGAAGGCCCTATCGTCATCAAAAGCCAGCTGGGACACTACATCACTTCCCGCACTCTTGTTGACAACGGTGCCTCGTCAACAGTTATGTACAGGCAGTTCTTTGACAAGCTAGATGATGAAGACAAGGAACGCTTGGAAACGGTCTACGCCTCGATGGAAGGGTTCGACGGCAGCACAAACACCCCTCTGGGTATCCTATCTTTCCCCGTCACTCTCACAGACGGAAAACACTCCCGCACAGAGGATGTGGACTTTGTCGTAATGAGGAAGCCACACCACACGTACGACATTCTCTTCGGGAGAGACGGGATGCAAGATTCAATGCCGTAGTATCTTCAGTCCACGGCATGATGGGATGGCCAACAGCTGAGGGCGTGGCGATGGTCACCGGTATTCCCCAGGTATGCATCGCATCTGTCTCATCAACACCCAAACCAAAGATGGCTAAACCCACCATCACCGAACCAGAAGAATGGGCTTTTAATGGCAAATACCCCGACCAGGCGGTTACCATTGGCCCAACAATAACTGATCCTACGCGCACATTACTCAAACGCTTACTACAAAAAAACGCTGACATCTTCGCATGGAAACCAGCAGACATGACTGGTGTACCTCGAAGTAAAGCAGAGCATAAGCTCAAGTGTGACCAGGCTTTTACGCCAGTCGTACAAAAGCGTAGAGTAATGGGAGCGGAACAAGCTAACGCGTGTAGAACCCAAGTCAAGGAACTCCTTGACGCGGGCATCGTACGCGTTAGCAGAAATCAAACTTGGGTTGCAAATCCCGTTATGGTACCGAAGTCTAACAAGCAATGGCGCATGTGCATAGATTTCAAAGACTTGAACAAAGCATGCCCCAAAGATTGTTACCCGTTACCCGAAATTGATCTTAAGGTAGATTCGTTAGCACCGTTTCGCCTTAAATGCTTCCTTGATGCGTATAAAGGGTACCATCAAATCCACATGGCCGTTGACGATCAGGACAAAACCGCATTTCGGACGCCCGATGGCACATTCTGTTATCAAATGATGCCATTCGGACTTAAGAATGCCGGGTCCACATACCAACGCCTGATGGACAAAGAGTTTCATGCCCAAATTGGGAGGAACTTGGAAGTATACATGGATGACCTGGTCATTAAAAGCCTTGACCCAGAAGCGATGTTGAAAGACATCGAAGAAACATTCAACACACTCAGAAGGATAAACATGAAGCTCAACCCGAGCAAGTGTTCCTTTGGGATGGAAGAAGGGAAGTTCTTAGGAGTTATTGTTACAAAAGATGGCTTCAGAGCGAACCCTGAAAAGGTCAAAGCCATTATCAAAATGGAATCACCTACTACCATCAAACAAGCTCAGACACTGAACGGACGCCTAGTTGCACTTAACCGCTTCTTGGCAAATCATGCGGATAGGTCGTTCCCATTCGTGTCGACGCTGAGAAACTGTTTAAAGAAAACGCACTTCCGCTGGACACCAGAAGCGGAAGCAGCTTTTCAGGAAATTCGGTCACGTTTGATCGAACTCCCAACGCTCACAGCACCAGAAGCGGGAGAGGAATTAATCCTATACCTCTCCGCCACAGATAGAGCAACCGGGGCCGTCCTGTTAGTCGAGCGAAAAGGCATCCAGATGCCAATCTACTATGTTAGCCGTCTCCTAACAGACGTCGAAACTCGGTACTCTACCCTAGAAAAATTAGTCTTAGCACTTGTACAGGCTTCACGCAGGCTAAGACGATATTTCCAAGGTCACCCAATCACTATTCTCACCAACTTCAAACTTGCAAACGTTTTAGGCAAACCCGAACTTTCGGGACGCCTAGCCAAATGGGCAATAGAATTGGGAGAATACGCGATAAAATACAAGCCTAGGCCAGCTATAAAAGGCCAGGTCTTGGCCGACTTTATTGCCGAAGTCCCCGCATCGCGGGAGAAAGAGTGCCAGGACGAGGCTCAACCCTCTCCAGCACTAGACATCGATGAAGTCTGGCGACTTTACACTGATGGAGCGGCCAGCAGCGAGGGCTCAGGCGCAGGGTTAAAACTTACCAACCCAGCAGGCCAAGAATACACTTATGCTATTCGACTAGACTTTCCAAGTACGAATAACGAAGCTGAGTACGAAGCATTCTTGGCCGGGTTGAGGATTGCGCGAAAAATGGGAGTAAAGAACTTGGAAGCTCATGTGGATTCCATGTTAGTTGCCAATCAGATAAACGGGACGTACACGGCCGTAAACGACACAATGGCCCTGTACCTCGCTCAAGCAAAAACCCTCATGCGCGATTTTAATGATTGTAAAGTCATACACGTCAAGCGTAGCGAAAACAAATCTGCGGATGCGTTAAGCAAGCTTGCGTCATTAGCTTTCACTCACTTGGGAAAGGACATCCGCATTGAACTGCTTGGAGCACCATCAGTCCCACACAAGGAAGTCTGTGTCATCCAAACCGGCACAGAAACGTGGATGACACCAATAATAAATTACCTTGCGGCGGGCATACTACCAGAGTAAAAAACAAAGGCAAGAAAACTACGCTGTAAAGCACTGAACTATCAACTCATCGATGACATCCTTTACAGACGTAACTTTCTTGGCCCTCTCCTCAGATGCGTTGACGACCAAGATGCCAACTACCTCCTAAGGGAAGTACACGAAGGCATCTGTGGGATACATGCAGATCCACGCGCAGTTGTAGCTAAGCTAAACAACGCGGGATACTTTTGGCCGGGGATGCATACGGATGCGCTGGCATACATCAGAAAGTGCAGGTCTTGTCAGCTCTACGCACCCAACACGCATCGCCCAAAGAATGAGCTTGTTCCAATTACCTCTGCATGGCCATTTCAGAAATTGGCCATCGACGTAACAGGCCCATTTCCCACAGCAGCAGGGAACGTCCAGTTTCTAGTGGTCGCCATCGACTACTTCACCAAGTGGATAGAGGCAAAACCCTTAGCACAATCGACCGCAAAACATATCAAAAAATTCATTTGGGAATTTATCATTTGTCGTTTCGGGCTCCCACAGAATTTGGTGAGCGATAACGGCACCAACTTTGCTGACAAGAAGCTACAACAGTGGCTTAAAGAACTTCAAATCACCCACACCTTTACCTCGGTGGCGCACCCGCAGGGTAATGGTGAGGTAGAAAGAGCAAATAGGAGCATCGTCGACGGCATAAAGAGAAGACTATTGGAACACAGATCCGGCTGGGTGGACGAAGTTCCGCATGTACTTTGGGCACACAGAACGATGAAAAAGGCAAGTACGGGAGAAACCCCGTTCAGCCTCACTTATGGCACTGAAGCCATGGTCCCGGTCGAAATTGGTTTACCCTCACCAAGGGTCATGATTCAACCAGAGGACAATAATGCGGAAAGACGGTTAGACCTTATGCTAACCGAGGAACGCAAAGACTTAGCCGCAATGCGTGAAGAGAACTACAAACGACAAATGCAAAAGTACTACAACACGCGGGTAAAACTCTGCAACTTCAATGTAGGAGACTACATATTGCGTAACAACGAGGCTTCGAACCAAGATCGCCCAGGAAAGCTGACCCCTGTCTGGGAAGGTCCGTACGTTATCAAACAAGTGCTGGGAAAGGGCGCATACCGGCTCGAAAAGCTCGATGGCACTCCCGTCCCAAGAACATGGAACGGAGCTCAATTACGCAAATGTTACATGTAGATCAATTCCAAATTTGTAAAGGCCAAGAGCCACTTCTAACGGAAATGATTCTCCTTAGAACATTGACGCTGATGATTTTACATTTATACTTATAAACTTTCCACACGGATATGCCGGTCTTCACCGCATAATTACGAGGAAAGTCGTTGCGTGGGGAAGGCGGCAAAACCCGCATAAACCCAAAAAACGGCAAACCTTCACGCAGGTCTGTCAGAGGTAAAATTTGGTCATTCCGCTAAATGAAAGTGCCGGTCCTAACCGCACAAATCATAAGAAACCGAACCTATTGACAACCGCGCGTCGAACGGTTAACTTATCCAAAGCACTGGGAAAATTGCTAAAATAAACTAAAGTATGCATGCGCAATTCATATAACGTTTATAACGCAAGTCTCAAAGATTCAAAAGTAAGCGGGAATATACCCCTTACCTTGGCAACCAAGTAACTATAAGACGGGTGCGGGTACAGTGTTAAGGCAAAACCCTTCACATACCTAGCACCTGCAGGGAATTGACGCCAGGAATACCTCGGCAACCAAGTAACTATAAGACGGGTGCGGGTACAGTGTTAAGGCAAAACCCTTCACATACCTAGCACCTGCAGGGAATTGACGCCAGGAATACCTCGGCAACCAAGTAACTATAAGACGGGTGCGGGTACAGTGTCAAGGCAAAACCCTTCACATACCTAGCACCTGCAGGGAATTGACGCCAGGAATACCTTGGAAGTAAAGTAACTATAAGACGAGTGCGGGTACAGTGTCAAGGCAAAACCCTTCACATACCTAGCACTTCGCAGGGAAATGAAACCAAGAAGGATCTTCTGGGCCATGCTTGCGCAAACGGGAATAACATCCCCGCATAGCGGGAACGTCGAGAACTAGATTGTTTGAAGCTTCAAGATGGAATTGGTGGTTTTAACATAATTGATCACTATGTTCAAAACTACCAAAACCTCATGGAGAATCTACACAAGAGGTACTCAACGCTCCTGACTTGCAAGGAGGTTACAGACCTACCCGCATCATACCCAAAGATCAAGCAGAACAGTGGGAAATTCTGCGTGACATTAGGACTTCCGCGGGAAGAATCCCCATGGAAAACCTTAAAACTAAACCCTTTTCAAAAAACCCTCTGCTTAAGTCCAAAAGTTCACCTCACTTTATTAAACATTCATGAGAAGAACATTGGACTGGGGGGACTTGAAGAGGTAGGTCCCAGCAGAGCCCAGTTGGACCCGCAAGACTCACCTTGAAAAGGGACGTCTGCGCAGTTGAACCCGCAAGACTCCTTAACGGACGTCTGCGCGGTTGAACCCGCAAGACTTAACTAAGGGACGTCTGCGCAGAAACCAACTGGATCAGCAGGACCCACCACGCTCAGAGACGTGACGTCCTTACGCGCAGTACGCAAGCTGTTCCCGCAGGAAACGCCTCCCAATGGTTTCCAAGTACTCCGCCTGTTCCCGCAGTTACGGATACCAGCCATCAGGGAAGGCTACCCGCGCAGCATGGATACACGCACAAGGCTTAACTCTCATTAATAATTCAGGAGTCACCTGAAGAAGGAATGAGCAAGCCGGGAACAGTCCCGCACAAAGGCGGGAGGGGGAATACTCCCGCCCAAATGAGCCAGTCCATACGATACTGAAAGATCTTTTGTACTGTACCTGACGAGGTATGGGCAAAAGATCTGACCAAAGATACGACAGCTCATTGACAACAGTATGGCGAGCAGCATGCTCTTATACTGTATGTCACTATTAGCCGCTACATACTCACCAACTCCTGCCATACCACGTGCATAGCCTGTAGTTGGTGGAAAAGGAATAGTACACAGCAGGCCTGGTCACTATCAGCCGCTGCCTACCCACCAACTACCAGCAAGGCACGTGCGTAGGCCACAGTTGGTTGAACAGGAATACTATTCAGCCGGCCACACCTCCTTGGAAACCTACCTTCGGCTATAAATACCCCAAATGGTATGATCATCTCATCTTATCAGATTATCATCATATTATACCTGATATCTGCTCTAGCAATCTCTTAATATACATTTATATTTAAAGAGCAATCTAGTCTGATTCTCACGCCGGAGGGTGGTCACAAGGAGGAACCCCCCCCCCCCCCCATTCTCAGTGACAAGCTCACGGTGTCTGTTTTGCAGGTTATCAGAAGAACCATCTTTGCCGGGTCTAACCCCTCGTGGGAAACATCTATCTAACCCCCAGGTTACCCGTAATCTGCCCGGGGTCTGGTTAGTGTTTCTTCAGATCCTTATATTTTAAGGTATGTCAATATATGAATTCAAGTTTGATTTTATTATATGTAAATCCTAATTGATTCATTCATTAACATTAATTGTGAAATAAGGAAATATTAAAATTTACGTTGCAGGTTTGTTAGAATATAATTTTAAAGTCATATGTAATTGCAAATTAAAGCAAATAAATGTGCATTATTGTCGAAGAATTTGGATTTGTATGATAAACTATAAATTGTTTTTTAAACTGGGATTCGAGAAACAGTGCATAATTTTTTATATAAAATTGGTTTCAAATTTGGATTTAAAATCTTCTCATATGCATTTAAACTCGGGAAAATGTGTGTTTTCTTAATTTTCTCCAAACGTTTTGTATAAATACTGCCAACATAGATAATACATATTATATATCTTGGTGTTTAGCATTAAATTATTGAAGTTGAATTATATATTTGTGGATGAGTATCATTACAGAACTGTTAAATTATTTAAGAACTTGAAGGAACCCTTGAAAACTAACGTTTTTTATAAAAAATTTTGTATGTTAATGTTATTTGAGTATAGTTTTATCAATGTTTTATATCTATATTTAGGATTACAATTTTGAAAAATAATTTTTATACATATCTATGTTTTGTTTTACACCTATGTATATTTGTTGGTACATAAATTGTACACATATGTAAACTTGTGATTAATATATATAATCAAATTTGTTTATATAAAATATGATAAAACTACTCTAAAATAATGTTAATGTATAAAATTTTTTTAAAAAAGTTTGATTCTGTAGAGTTCTTAAATTTTTTATAGTTCTTAAATGATACCAACCAATTTATTTATAATCTATATGTATACCAATTTACTATATGAAGTATATGTCATTTATTTATATGATCTTTTTGTGTAGTATAAAGAGTTTTAGCACTAAGAAATCAATATTTAGTTTTTAATATTTTCTTTTATAATTTAGACCCAAATGCTTGAGAAAATATATTTTCTCATTCATTTTAAAAAAATAGTTAATCCGGTTAAAAGTCATTTACCATGCTTCCAACAAATCCGAAATCTTTGTTTTTTTTCTATAAGTTTTTAATATATATATATATATATATATATCGATTAATTAAATATTCCAACAACTCCCATAATATTAACAAATGACAGGGGATTAGTATTCAAAATTTAAACATTTCTTATCCAATACTTTCAACTATTATAAATAAGAACCACTACATTCACTTTATGCAACTTTAAATCTTTTATTATTCTACTAACTTAGAATAATCACTTTTATTCGAACATAACTTTAAGGTTAATATGTCTTTGCCATTTTCCATTAATATGAAATGAAAAAAAAATCATTTTGTTATATATTAATTTCCGGTTTTATATGTTGCTTGATTATACAATTGTTAATTGTAAAATATAAAATCAAATAAATATTTGTCATGCACAGAATATTAATGACAACAAATTTATCATGATCAATCAATTTTAAATTCTAAAAATTATAAGGATAACTATATCATCAAAGTTCAGGTAATTTGGTTTTTTGGATAATCATGTTTTGAGATAAATATGAGTACATGATCTCAAATGATATTATATATATTAATTGATTAACGCGTATGATATTTTATGTGTAAGAATTTTTTTTTTGTTAGTTTCATGGATATATTATCATTTATCTAGGGATTGTATGTACTTGAAGAATCTTATTGATCACACAGATAATTATACGTGGCTATATCAAGAGTTATAAACATACCTATATGCTACCTTATTAAAAGTTATAAGCAGGCATGGACATGGACTAAAGATTTGATTTGTGATAAACACGGACAATCACAAATGTAGTGTACAATGACTGCTTTACTTATTTGTAACATATTTGTGTAATCTTAGTTATGTAATTTCTGTAATTTTAATGTGAATTGTAACTGTATAAAATATATGATCATTTTGTTAACTATATTTCACTTAATGGTTAAAATATAAATTTTTTATCAATTACCCGTGTAATACACGGGCCTCAAACTAGTATATAATAAAGATAATAATACAAAACGCTAACATCATATAAAGGTAGGCCACATTTTGATATCTATATATAGCAACTTTTTCAATCTAATTTCATGTGGTGTTTAAAATACGTGGAGTCGGTGATACGATACGAGAGCTAATTTGTAGGGACCGTTTCATTTAATTCAAAGATTTTGTATAATGGTATTTTTGTTTATATCCACAACTTAAATAAATATTATAAAAGAGAGACAATTATAGTATAACTACTATTGAATATTTTAATATAATTTGATGACTTGTTGACCAATGTAAATTGTAATATACAATAAACGAGTTAAAAGCTGCAGGGCGCATGTTTGTTGTATTTTATTATAATGTTGAGAGTGAAGCCCTTAACGAATACGGGTCGCAAGGGGCTAGCGCCCATGGTAGCAGGGTTCAAGGGGGATGTTTTTTTCAAAATAGGAAATTAAAGAAGGGTGTCACACCCGGCCCTGAGCGGCGGAAACAGCCGGGCGCGCGCGAGTGGGGATTGATAATTAAGCACGAGCCATTGCAAACATTCAAAGTAAAATTTTCATTGCGCATGAAAAGTTTAATACAAATGCATTACATTGTTTAAAAGTTACATAAAAAACATCCAAGTAATAAAAACTGTTGAAGATTTCCACGCCATATCCCCTTGCGCGGCGGGAACAACCACGCGCATCGAAGGGATAGAACTAAAATCTTCCAAAAAGCTAGCTGTAGATGTTCAGCGTGAGGTGCTCTAAGTGTGACTCCATACGCTACCTAGTTATCTCCTGAAAGACACGTAAAACATTTGAATCAGTATAAACTGAGTGAGTTCACAAGTTTTAGTAACTTGATAAATCGCATTGCATCATAGTCTCGCTAAAAATCATATTGATACACATGTTTAGTAAAACATAGTTCTGATAACATAATCTGATAAAATCGTTCCGCGGTTTACGTGCGAACGTTTCTGGGAATTGTGCTAGTCTGTGTAAGTGGCGCTGCCACTACGAGCAAAATAAGTAATACCGTCCCGCGGGTTACGCGCGAACGTTTCTGGAAAACGTGCTCGTCCATGCAAAGTGGCGCTGCCACTACGAGCTAAATAATGTAATACCGTCCCGCGGGTTACGCGCAGACGTTGTGCCGGAAAACAAGGCGCTCGTCCATGCAAAGAGGCGCGACCCCTACGAGCGGGCTCAACCCCGTAGTACTGCCCCATGACCATACTAGGCACTCGTCCATGCAAAGAGGTGCGACCCCTACGAGTGGGTGGATCAAACCAGCAGTCCCTACCCTTCGAGTTCCAATGGTAAAGTGATCACTTACTCGAATTCTAGCTCATATACATCGAAAACCATAGATACCGTTTGCATTGCTCGTAAATACACCATAATGAAACATTATTTAAACACATAATTGCTTGTATTTCTTGTAAGAGTATCACATAAAACATAGTTTTAAGTACGTGTCCCTCGCCCCGAAAACAGTTTAAAAATAGTGAAAACGGTGAAAATATGGGCTGTGAGACTCACCTGTGGTTCTTGTTAAGGGGTTAATCGAGATTCGGGTTTTCTTGGTGTTGGCCTCGGAATTGAAGGTCTAGTAACAGGATCGGAAATGAAAACAACGGATGCTTGGGAGATGATTAGTGCAAGTTTGTAGTTCTTAAGAGAGAAGTTTGAAGTGTGTTTTGGGTGATAATTTAGGTTACATATTTATAGGCAAACTCAAGGGAACACAATCCCTTGCTTTAGGGGATTGTAATTTTTTCATATCTAGGTGTAATGATGATAAAGTATGGAAATTATTATTATTTATTTAAAAGTGGAGTAGTGGATAAAAGATTTTGATTTGATTTGGACAGGACATGCAGGTCTGTGGTTGGTGGGAGTAGGGTGGCTGACAGTTGACTTTTCATGTTACAGTGTGCTTTTTCAGATACTTTTGTCAGTGTACAGTAAAAAGTGGAAAATCTCTGAAACACGCTACTGTTTCTTTTTGGGCGGGAGTAATCTCCTTACATCTGGAGGATAGACTAAGTGCTCTGCGCGTATCACTTTGTGCGCATAGCTTTCTGCGTGAAGGACATTTCTTTGCTGCGGGTAGGTACGTAACCTTCTCGCAGTCAGGGACATTGAGTTTCATTTGTAGATTTTCCAGGTGGTCTTGGTATTTCAACATAGTGATCAGTTATGTTGAAGTCAATTCCATCTTGGAGCTTCAGACAAACTAGCTCTCAATGTTCCCGCCATGCGGGGAGGTTAGTTCCCCTTCCGCACGCGCATAAACGATTTGGGATGCACCCGCCTTAGCATCATGCGGGACGGTCAACCCATTAGACAACAAAGTTAAGTTACATGAAAACATAAAGCCAAAACATTCGCGCATGGCGCATATAACATATGCCCACGCTGGTTCTTACATCGCGCGCTCGCGCAGGGCGCACATAACGTGCCCGCGCTGACTCTAACATAGCGCGCTCGCGCAGGGCGCACATAACACATGCCCGCGCTGATTCTAACATAGGGCGCTCGCGCAGGGCGCACATAACACATGCCCGCGCTGATTCTAACATAGCCCGCTCGCGCAGGGCGCACATAACACATGCCCGCGCTGATTCTAACATAGCGCGCTCGCGCAGGGCGCACATAACACATGCCCGCGCTGATTCTAACATAGCGCGCTCGCGCAGGGCGCACATAACACATGCCCGCGCTGATTCTAACATAGCGCGCTTAATATTTACAATCACCTAATTATCAGGTTGATTACTTAGTTTATAGGATTGGGAAATTACCGGGTGTCACAAAGGGTAAAATGGTTTCTAGGAGAGAGAAATGGTTGTAAACATGTAATGGTTTCTAGGAGATTTGTCATTTAAAATGACGGATCTCATATTATATATAAGGATTGTCAGTTTATGCTGGGTGAGGTGGACGATTATCTGGTGTTCCGCCATTCGAAATGGCGGGCGTGGTACTTTTATTGTGTGTTCCTCAATTTCAAATGGCAGATGCCACTTTTCTGATCTGTCATTTTGAATGACGGTTGACGTTTCCCAAAATAGCTTGCCCCTATTTGTAATAAAAAAAATGTATGTCATTTGAAACGGCACGTGTCGTCATGACATGTGACATTTCAGATGACAAGTGTGAAGGTACATTTACTACCAGATTTGACCTTACAAGTACAATGTCTCATTTTTCTTTTTATATTTATTAATAATATGTTTTTTTTTACTTATATTTTATTTGTTTAAAAGACATTATTTATAAAGAAATATAATTAATTATTAAAACAATAATTTGTATCATCAAAAGACTAATCTGTTTTTACTTTTATTTATTTTACTTTTATTTTTAATTATTAATAATTAATTAGTATTGTTAAAAAGCTAATAACTAGTATTATTAATTAAAATTAAACAGCTAATAAATATAAAAATTGAGTTACTTTTGTTTTATTGGCTTTTTAATGTTAATTAATAATACTAATTATTAGTATTTTAACCATACTAATTAATTATTAATAATTAAAAAAATAAATAAAAATAAAAATAGATTAGTCCTTTTAATTTTAATAATTAATTTTATTTCTTTAAAAATAATGTCTTTTTATAAAATAAAATAAAAGTAAAAAACATATATTAATAAATATAAAATGAAAAGTGAGACATCAGACTTGTGCATCGAAGGTCAAATCCATTAGTACATTACTTAGGCTGAGGGGTGTGGGGGGGCGCGAGAGGGGGCGCGAGTGGGGGCTCCAGCCAATAATATTGTGACGTGTGGCAGAGAGAGAAACTTGATAAGATGGGTGTTGGTTGTGGTGCTCGCGCCCCGGGCCCTAGTGTGGAGGGGCGCGAGAGGGGGCGCGAGCGGTTTTTTTTTTATTTTTTTATAAATGTATTAAAAAAACGTATTATTAAAAAAACTCATAAATTATTTAAAAAAACACACATTAATTAAAAAAACACATTAATATCTAAAAAAAAAATTAAAGTACTAAAAAAAAACATTATTCTTATTCTTCGGCTTGGTCTTCTTCGATCAACCTCTTCCGGATACGTTCCTTTTGTTTTTCCATCAGCATTTGGTCGACCGGATTTAGGTTACTGAAGTCTCTTGTAAGGAAGTCCAAATCTCTCATTCTTTTTTTTTCCTTTTTGTCATTAGAGACCACCTCCATGGTTTTGTTGAATTTATTGAGGGATTCAACAAGATCGGTGATGTTTACGGCTTCCCCCTCAGCCGGTTTTTTCCCCCTGGCGTCCCTTCCCAATGGCCGCCTCCTCGGCGGTGAAGACGTTTCCTCCCCCGCAACGTTTAGGTCGAATCCAACCCGGCAATCCGACCCGGCGGAAGTGCTATACGCTCCAGACGAACTAGTTTTAGTCCGTTTCGGCCCTACTTCCGCATCAAGGTCCGGCGCCACCAGCTCAACCCACTTAGAACACCTTCTCAACCTCTCCCACACCTTTACATCGTCCCACGTCTTCACCGTCCCATACCTCCGCAGGCACTCCTGCTTACACTCTTCGACAGTGAAATTATAAACCGCCAAATCGTCACTGCCACTTGGTCTCATACGACCGGCGTTCCTGTTGAACAGATTAGTAAACAAGCCGACAAATTTTCTGATTTCGGTCCACCGACCCGAAATCATATCGGCGTTCCGCTCTGTACTCCCAACGAGCGAATAGAACGTCTCCCTAACCTTTGTCCAAAATACCTTGCTCTTTTGGTAGTCCGCTGCAAAATGCATAAATAAATTTGTAAGTCATTTAACTTTTTTATTTAACTTTTTTATTAAAAATCATTTTTAAAAACGTTAAAACAATTACCGCAACGCCGATCCTCAGAAATGACTATCCAAGCCCGACACAGGGCTTCCTTCTCATCCGATGACCACGGAGTGGTTTTCCGTTTCGTCCTTCCAGTCGAAGCCGAACCCGACCCGTCCGTTGCAACTTGTTTTTTTCCGGTGGACGCGTCTTCTTTGTCCCGCAGCTTCACCTTCTGGTTCTTGTGTCTCCGGAACAACAAAGTTAGGAGACGGTTGTATGTTGGATGGTTGAAAGCCGGATGATTGTTGCGACCCCGAATAAAACATCGGTTAGTCCGGTGCCGACCATAAATCGTCGTAACTGTAATCTGAATCTAGGTTTGGGTACCAATTTCCAGCCATGTTTTTAAAAAAAGGTTTGGAAGATGGGGTGATTTTGGGTTTTGGGTGTGGTATGTGATATTGGTATGTGATATTGGTTTTGGGTGGTATGTGATATTGGTTTTATAGAGAAAAATTTTTTTTTTTTTAATAAACAAAGAGCCCAACGGCTCTATTTACGCATTCCCAGGCCACTTCACGCGTTATCCCAGCCGCTACCCCTCTTGCGCCCGCCTGGAAATCCGCGCTCGCGCCCCTCTCGCGCCCCTCTCGCGCCTCGGTGGTGTGGTGCTCGCGCCCCGGGGCGCGAGCGGATGGCCTCACGCGCCCTTTCTCGCGCTCCACACCCCTCAGCCTTACTATTCACACTTGCAATTTGAAATGACGGATGTCAAAACGACACTTGCCATTTCGAATGACAGGTGTCTTTTTTTACATATAAGGGCAAACTACTTAGGGAAACGTGAACCGTCAGTCAAGTGACAGATCAAAAAAATGACATCCGTCATTTGAAACGGCGGAACACACAATAAAGTACAACATCCGCCATTTTAAATGGCGGAACACCAGATAATTATACACCTCACCCGACACAAACTGACATGCCCTAAATATAATCTGAGATCCGCCATTTCAAATGACGAATCTCCTAGAATCCATTACAACCATTTCTCTCTCCTACAAATCATTTCACCCTTTTTTTAATTTCCTATTTTGAAAAAAAAAATCCGTTCAAACGGCAAAGTCCGTAGCTCACGTCGACTTGTATTTTAAATAATATTTAAAGTTCGTAATAGTGGCAGTTACCAATTTCTAGTATGTGTTATCTCGTTCATTATGTCGAATTGCTCGTTCTCTAGTTCATATCATTCACTCTCAAAAGTCACATGCCAAGTTTTTAATTTGTTCTGAGTTTTATCCGATTGATATATTTGGAGAATCAAAAAATAATTTCAATCATAAAATACAAACGACCCTCAAATAATCCAGGTTATATTTAACTACAAAATTCCTCAATTATAACTAAATAAATAATTGTATCCGGTGCTTACCATATAACAAAAGAGAAACAGAGTTGATTATGTCATTATATTGTTAAATTAACATCTTGTAATTTTGTATACCACATTCACGTTTTTACTTAATTCTCTTACTTCTTTAATTAAAATTCAAAAGTTATTATATTATTGAATGAACTTTTATTAAATATTCAATGGGATGAATACAACTTTGTTTTTATAGTTTTATGTTTCAACCTCTATATGCTTTGTTTTTAGGCAGTAAAAATATACACATAGGATAGAAATGTTGTATATACTCATATTCTATATTTTTGAATCACAATAAATAATGTGTAGATGATTAGTTAACATAGCAAACCAGTAAAATAATATGAACAGAAACTTCACGGCGGATGCCACCATTAGACCATGCATCGACCATGTCAGGTATGATGTAGGAAAAAATTTAAAAGCCAAAGAACCTACTGGCAATGCTATATATGGCTGTAACCAGCATCAACGGCCTAAGGTGGATACAAAAACGTAGTCAATACCCGAACAAACTTGAAGAACTAAGCAAAAGAAGAACCAAAATCAATAGACGGCTCTTTCATGGATCAATCGTAGATGTTCTGCGTGCACAATTGATCAAGTGAAACATTGATCTCTCAAGTCAACAATGCATCTACACGTCATTCGACATACAAGATGCATCAGGCTAAAGGATAATGACGTGTGTTCAAATTTGACCATAATGATTACTTAAATTAATATCGATCGTTTTACAAAACTTATAGGTTGCAATAACAACAATAACTGGCAAGCGGTGTGAGTTGTGACATTAGGTAGGTTGTGGCTGGTATATGGTTGTGGCAGAAGTGCTTAAGATGATTTTTTTTTTTTTTTTTTTTGGGGGGGGGGGGGGCAGGAGTATAGGATAGAAACAAATTAAAACAAGTTATGAAAAACATATTTCTCTGACATGAACATACCAAATGACTTCGTTTCAACATCCACACTAACTCGAAAGAACTTTAAAGATTGGCTTCACTCCAACATCTCGATGAACAAGCGCCTTTCACTCGAACAAATATAATTTCTCAAATTTGAATGAATCTATGAAGGTGAGTGTAACATCCCTAAAACATTCGTGACATTTTTACGATTTTGTAAAGTTGAGGGGCTAACTTGTAAATAAGCAAGACTTAAAGTCCCGTGTCTAATCTATAGTATAATTCCGTATAACCGCCCTGACAACACGAGCTGTCAAAACGTGTGTATTCCGATTATTGACTCATGTTCATGCATGAGCAAATAAATAGCAACCATTTTACGTCCATAACACTCACCAAACTTCTGTTTATCATTCCCTACACCCAAATCAAGCCAATTTTTCGGGTTTTAGGTTTCTTGGTCAGGTTCATCGGGTTTTAAAGACCCGAAACCAACCCAAATTTCTCACGGTTTTTTCGGGTTTGGGTTATTTTAGGCTGGGTTAATTGGGTTTCATGTATCTAAAAAAATTAGAAAAAAAAAAGGTAAAGAAAAGCTACTACAGGAGATAGCAGCAAGCCTATTTCTTGTTGCACTTGATGGAGGAATAAGGCAAAAAAGAAGGAAAGCTAACAACAGTAAGAAACGATAGTTACTTAGTTTCTAAAGACTGGACCAATAAAACCATGTCGTTTCGAATCAAACACAAAAAGTAAAACATATTCTTCTTTACTCGTTACGTAAATAACCAAACACTAAATAAACATAGCCCGGTAAAACAACATATTCTTCGGTTACGGTTGTTATTAGCCATAAATAGAAAAAACATATAAAAATAAATAGTTAATCAACCATAATTGCGTCATCAAAAAGTAAACAATCAAAATAAACATTCTGGAATTCTCAAATTAAATTCAAGAAGTTACAAAAGACTAAGATCCTCAACAACTGAAATTGGTACGGGCGAATCGTTGGCAAACACCCAAACGAATATTGTATTAAGAAACTTACTCAAAACTTAATTACAATAATAAAACTCTACACGGTTTATGTACTAAACACGTTTGAGTCTAACTAGAATTCCTAAACAATAGGTAAATTAATTAAAATAAACCTAACAACCTAAACCGACATATATTAGGATCCATATATAACTTGTGTCTTGCACGCCAATTACTTGCTATGCACTCAATAGGCTTAATTAGAAATTGCCAACAGATCCAATATATCATCCAAATTTCAATAAACAATATACAAAACACATAAAATGTGAATTATTTAACAGAGCTAAATAGATTGTTTAATGCGGTATAAAAAAGTAAATAGATTGTTTAATCTATTAAATAGAATTGGGGGGGGGGGGGTAGTAATCATTAGAATCTAAGGAATGGAGGGTAATAGAATACCATGTTAATGTTGCGCTCGCTCAGTAGCGAGAGGCCGATGAAGTAGGAATGGAGTGAGGAAGAGAAAAACAACCATAGATGGTTTTTGATATTTTTAGAAAAAAAAATAAAAATCCCAAATTATTTGAAAAGGTAAAAAACAATTTAAAAAAGGTGTTGCTAATACAATTAAGACATTTTGGTGGTTATTTTTGTCATTTTGTTATCTTTTATTATCATTACTATTTTTTTAAGGTTTATTCGATTTTACCAACCATCGAGTTTTACCAACCAATGCCACCCGTTGGTCTCAATTTTCATACTTTTGTTTTAGTTCCGGTATCATACCATACGTAACTGAAACAGATCAAATTCACGTAAAATTAACGCCTCAACACTCGGGACTAACAACGCTTGTGTTTTTCCGACCTGAACGCGCCGGGTAAAACACTAGTTTTCTATAAATTCTAAACAGAAAATTCTATTGACGGGTCGTGCACAGTAACTTATCGACGCCAAAGAACTGTAACTTTGTTTTTAGTAGGATCGTGTTTGTCATTCAAAAGAGGGTGACGGCGCAGCTTGTTACCCGCTTATCCACCTCTCTATTGTAATTAAATCATTATATTTAATATATGAAATTCAATAGAAAAAAAAAGGGAAACACTATATGTTCAAAATAAAAGTACAATTCGTTTCACTTATGATTATAAGGATGTCTGACTTTATTAGAAGATACACAAAGCAATGAAAATCAAAATAACCAAATTAACCATAATAATAATATTAAAATGATCATAACAGTTAACTTGGTCCCAAAATTCGGTATACTTAGCTTTTAATCGAAACCAAGTCTTGCATGAATACGAATGATTATTTAAGCATACCTTGTCTCGCTAAATTATGAAACAGTTATATACCGCCTTTGTTAAAACTAAAGGACTCAAGTTTCATACGATTCTCATATTTTTTCAATTAGACCATACGTAGCGTAGTCCCAGCGTCTTGCCGGCGTTTTGCCCTATAACGCTGGGGCACACCGCCCCCCCCCCCCCCCCCGGCCGCCGACGTTTTGGGTAATTTTTTTTCCTGGCGTTTTGTAAATAACGCGAGAAATGACACCATTTTCAAGAAAACACATTTCTAGAAAACCAATGCGTGAGTATAGAAAGCAACTTGAAAATACAAATTAGAGAACTAAAGTATATTGAGTTGGCTTTTTCTAAGAAACTAAAAGGGTAAAATAAACATATCTTTTAATGGATTGACCCAAAATATACATCCTCCACTTGCGGTTTTGAGTTGATAGTTTAGGATATACACCTCTATGCGTATACACACACTATTGAAAACCCACACGATGCGACGACTGTTACAATTTACAACACGGTGCTCAATCCTCGCATAATAGATCTGAAGAAACACTAAGTGAACCCTGGACAGATTATAGATAATCTGGGGGTTAAGTAATGTTTCCCACGGGGATGAGGTCCAGCAGAGAAGGTTGTTCTTCTGGAGACCTGCAAAACAGACACCGTAAGCTCGTCACTGAGAAGGGGGGGGGGTTCCTCCTTGTGACCACCCTCCGGCGTGAGAATCAGACTAGATTGCTCTGAATATAAGTGTATATTAAGAGATTGCTAGATAAGATTGAGATATCAGATGATCTTACCATTCCAAGGTGTTGGAGTATTTATAGCCGAAGGTAGGTTTCCTAGAAGGTACTGCCGGCTGAATAGTATTCCTGTTCCACCAACAGTGGACTATGCACAGGCCATGCTGGTTGGTGGGTAGGCTACGGCCAACAGTAAAGGTCGGCTGTATACTGTTCCTTTACTTCCGGCTACGCACTGTTCCACCAACTGTAGGCTGCGCACGTCCCCTCGTAAGGGTTGGTGAGTAGGCAGCGGCTAATAGTGACAAACAGTACTAGAGGGTGCTCCTCCTCGTATTGTTGTCGGTGAGCTGTCACCCTGTGATTGGTTCATGGGCTGCTCTGGTCAATTTGTCTGTTCCGCCCATACCTTAGTAGGTATAGTACGAAAGACCTTCCAGAAGCATACGGACTGGCTCACTTGGGCGGGAGTATTCCCGCCTTGCTCATTCCTTCATGTGACTACTGAAGTAGCTAATGCCTTGTGCGTGTAGCCTTGCTGTTAGTGCGGGTAGCCTTCCCTGATGGCTTGTATCCGCAGCTGCGGGAACAGGCGGGGTACTTCACCATTGGGAGGCTTTCCCTGCGGGTACAGCTGGCGTACTGCGCGTAAGGTTCTTTGAGCATGGTGGGTTCTGCTGGAGCAGTTGGTCATTGCGCAGACGTCCCTGTTCAAGGTGAGTCTTGCGGGTCCAACTGGGCTCTGCTGGGACCTACCTCTTCAAGATCGTATAATACTTCTGTAAGTTTTCTTTTTCGTAGGATCAACGTGGTTCATCTATGCTGTGAGCCTTACAAATCTCAATTAAAAAGTAACAAGCACACAAATAAAAAAATCTATCATAAACATAGTAATTTAAACATACCAATACAAACATGTCCCATTCACTCTCGTTTGGTATATCTTGCTCCAGCCGATGATTTAGAGCAAGTTCATTTACGTGACCCTTTCTGTCCAAAACTATATTGTAAGAAACATGATTAGAAAGATGCATTACTTGCCAACAAAATACCAACAGAGCATAATAGAAAACCTCCAACGAGGCTCAGGGCGTCAAGCCATCATTCCCAACAAATTATAAGCAGTTTGATCGGTAAGTTCCACCAATATATCAACTTTTTTAGTCTAGGCTGTGTTTAAGGTATGATCCTTTGTATATAAATAATCATCCGCTCTTTCAAAACGATTGATCCAATTTTAATGAAACAAGTCACAATCTAAGCAATGCACACATTAGAGCACTGGCATTAGCAGCTATGATTGCACACACACACACACACACATATATATATATATATATATATATATATATATATATTATCCATATATTACACCCTCATCTATGCAAATACGTGAAAATGAGTAAAATTAAGCATGTTCAGTTTGTTTGACCAAATTCAAAGTTACTTGCATAATCAAGACCGCCTAAAGTTGAATATGATCATTTAATCATCGCCAAGTCTAAAATGAAGTAGACGATTGGCATCTACAAACATATAATAAAACGCTACATTACACTTTTTAGACTATTTAAATTGCATATGATTCCCGGCTACTGGATCACTCCATTGCTTCGAGTAAGAAAACAGAAAACATTACAGCAATAACATAAATATTTGAAAATAACATTTTAGGAAGTTGTGTGCTTTAAAAATACACTTCGAGCAACTTTCAACCTGTTCAACGTATATGTCCTATTTGGCATTCCCTTTTTCGCTAATTTTATTATTTAACCCAAATTGACCCATTCAAAAGTTCATAAATAATTAAATACGTATTTGAGTACAAATAACAAAAAATGGCATACTCCAAATAAGGTGTTGGATGGTGCAGATAATTGGTTAATAGTTGACTTCTCTTTTGCATCCTCATGAAAAAGATTTGTACGTACAGACCAAAAAGTACATAGAGCCGATGGCTACAAAAGAGTGAATGAAAGGTAGAAAAGCCCCTACAATAAAAAATTAATATCAAGTTATATCCAATACAATATATTTGAACTAAAAAAATATAACAAACAGAAAAAATGCATATGTTTTACATTCAAATTTCTGCTTGTTTTCAAGTTTTGATAAAACCTTTGAAGATTGAGGGGCTAACTATGTCTGTAAGACAAGATCATAAAGCACATCAATAATTATCTGTTACCTGTTTATAAGAAAAGTTCTTCAATTTAGTAAATGCACATATAATTGAAGAACTTGATAATTCTTTCACGAGATTGTTGATTTATATATTTCATGTTAACAACACTGATGCTGAAGGAAGACTTACCATGGACTATACCCAATCCAGAATTTGCATTTCAACACAAGCAAACGAAAATGCGAGACTCATTTTAGCAAGTGACGGTTTGAGGGACGCTATGACAAATAAAGAAGTACAAATGTTGCACTTTATTTGTGAAAACGTCCCACGAACCCTTCACCTACTAGGCTTTTATTACTTTCACGTAATTTATATGTAATGACATCCCACGTACATACGGCGTAGCCTTCACATGCTCTTTTACTATTGTTGGGGGCAATTCAAGAGCCGACCTATGTTCATGAAAAAAAAGAACCCGTCACTTTCATGAAGTATTGTAACATCCTAAAATTTTAATGTTGATTAAAGAAAGTTATGTTTAGTGATTTCGCGTTAATTATTGGATATCGGGTAAGGAGCGGATCATGGACTTGGATTAATTGAGATGAGTTAAATGAGAATGGGCCTTAGGTCCATGGGATTTAAGGGATATAAATATCCCCTAAACTCTAAAATATCTTTCATTTCACCATATTCTCTAACACTCCAAAACACACACACCACACACCAACACCGCCGCCGGCCGAGGGAAGAACCGAGCCAGATCCGAGAGAGAGAGCGATTAGTTGTGATAACAAGTTAAACAAGATCCAAACAAGCTCAGAAAGGTAAGATTCTTGATCTTTGAAGTTTAAAGATCCAAGTTTTATAGTGTAGATACGACCGAAAATGGTCGGGAAGCGTAGTGGGTGATGTCGAACCTTAACAAGGGTGTTAAAATCGCCAAAATGCTCAATAAAAACCAAAACAGCGGCTGATCTGGGCAACTTCGCCTGCAACTGGGCAACTTCGCCTTCAAAGCGATAACTTCGCCTTCAAAGCGATAACTTCGCCTGAGGCCAAGTTCGCCTAATTGATAACTTCGCTTACGGCTAAGTTCGCCTGATGACAACTTCGCCTAGAGCTAAGTTCGCCTGAGGCTTAACTTCGCCTAAAGCCAAGTTCGCCTGATGACAACTTCGCCTAAAGCTAAGTTCGCCTAAGGTTTAACTTCGCCTAAAGCTAAGTTCGCCTAAGGTTTAACTTCGCCTAAAGCCAAGTTCGATTAGAAAATAAATTAAAAAAAAAGAACTAATGAAAAATGTGTTAAGACAGTTAATGTAAATAAAATTTTTCCAAGCTGACCTGGCAGCTCGACCCCAGCCAGGGGCTCTGCCCCTTGGACCCTGCTAGGGGTTGCCGCCCCTAGACCCCGCTGCAAGGGGCGCTGCCCCCCGGACCCCCGTTCGTTGTGGGTAGTAATTAAGACTAGAAAGATGATATAAGTAGTGATAGTTAATTGATATGTATACTTGTTATACAGTCAGCCGTGCACAACTGAGGAAAGGGATTACGATTAACGGTGAACGTAACCGTGTTCAGGTGAGTTTCTAGCCCCATTTATGTGTTATGTTTTCCGGGCTGTGTGCATACTCGATATGTTTGTTAATACGCTTATCCTAAGAGATAAGTGTATGCCTTATGTGAATGATGTGATATGTATGAATGATTGCTTGATGGTACGTGAACGATCTTCGGATATTGCACGTACTGTCAGGTTGTAACGCTAAGTATAAGGTAAGTATGATATGTATGCTTATGTGTATGAATGTGATAAAGTTAATAAAAGAAGGAAAGGATGGTTGTATGGTAACGAAGAGGGAATCGAACCCTACTAATATTCGAGAACTAAGGAACCGAACCCTACTAATATTCGAGGAAAGAGGGACCGAGCCCTAATAATACTCGAGGAAAGAGGGTACCGAGCCCTAATAATACTCGAGGAAGGAGGGTACCGAGCCCTAATAATACTCGAGGAAGGAGGGTACCGAGCCCTAATAATACTCGAGGAATGTAGGGCGTAATGCTCTTTATAACGTAAGATATGAAAATAAGTTAATACAAAAGAAAGTATGAAAGTAAGAAAGTATGAATGAAAGAATATAAGTTTATGTGTATTGTATAGTGTATGATTAACTAGAACTCACTCAGCGTAGCTGACTTTTAGTATGCACGCAGGTGAGTAGGATGAGGCAGCTCGCTTGAGGAGACACATTGCACTGAATAAGAAGCTGGCATCGGAAGACTCAAGACGTTTAAGTTTAATGTTTCGTTTATTTTGAAAGACAAAATGATGTTTTAAGACAAGACGTGTTTGTCATGAAATGTTTTATGAAAGCTTTTATATTCCGCGAATGTTTTAATTAAATCTGATATTTAGAACTGCGTTTATGAGTAAATCCAACACGAAAGTAGGGCTACCGGTAACGGGGCCTTACAAGTATCCAAATCAGGCGGAGCATATATGACGACACCAGGATTATTGGTAGTGAGAGGCTGATGGAGTACGTAAGAAGAGGAATCATAATCAGGAATATTGGAGGGTAATAGATAACCATGTCAAAGGAGCGAGAGGCCGTGAGAAGAGAAAGATACAAGTGCTAAGCGAATAATGATTAATGTTTGGGAAAATTACCCAAATAGACAAGTTTGACTAAAAAATTACCAAAATAGACATGTCTATTTAGCTTACATATCTCCAATCATTAGTTTTTTAACCAATAAACAACTACCACGTCACCGAAGCCGGCTAAGCCTTAGCCTCCCTTTATGGGCACGGAATTTTATAAAAAGTAAACGGGTCCCACCTTTAACCAATAAAAATTCGACACGTGTCAAAGGCGGCTAAACTTAGCCTACATCTATGGTTATTTAGCCGGCATCTTTGACTCTCAGTCGGCTTCGGGATACGTGTCTATTTAGTTAGCCGACTCCAAAGTTTCCTTCTTAGCCGGCTCCAACTCGGCTTGTAGGCTAAGGCTTCACTTAGCCGCTTTCAATCTTTTCATTTAGCCGTCTAATTTTAGCCGCCAAAATTGAATATTTTACCAACCTTATTAAATATTTAGCCGGCTTCACTTAGTCGCCTTCTTAGCCGGTGTAAATTTAGCCGCCAAAATTGAATATTTTACCAACTTACCAACTCTATTAAATATTTAGCCGCCTTCACTTAGCCGTTTTCTTAGCCGGTGTAAATTTAGCCCTCAAAATTAAATATTTTACCTACTCACTTAATTATTTAGCCGGCTTCGCTTAGCCGCCAATTTTTTTTCTCTTTGCCGGCACGTTTTAGCCATCAGCAATAAATACTTAACTACCCAAATTTAATTTTTTACCAACCATTTTTATAAAACTAACAACCACATTCCCTACATATTATAAAACCATCTTCAATGGAAGTAAAGCAGTATTGGTTTCGAGATTTTAGTTCTGTAATGTATCGTCACAAAATTCACCCAATGTTAGTCAAACTGAAGGTTTATTTTGGGGCTTTGTTGGTTAACCTTCGCTACTGGAGGAGGTCTGGACGGGAAGAAAAACTCTTTGGGTTTGATAGTTATGACAAATATATGCAGCCCAACCATACTGGTGAGGCGGAAAATTCGGGGGTATTTGCTTGTATGTTAATGGAACATTTATGTTTTGAAAAAGAGCTTAATTTTGAAGGAGATTTTAAGGAGAAAATGCTTAAATATCGGGGGTTTATGGCAGAAAAAATTTACATTTGGCGTTGTCGGCCTACAATCGAGTAAATTGCAATCTTTATTTAGTATGCTTTGTTATTAATATGTTTCTTAATTTTTATTATTAATGAACATTTCCGTGTATTACTTTTTTGTTAGTATCTACATACATAAAAATAATTTTAATAAAAATAAACCAAGTTAATTCATTCATAAAAAACTTGGCTAAGTAAAGCTTACAATCTGATCTGAGTAAACGACGACGTTAACAAACATATTTTTAAAAAAATGAGTATCTATTGAGAGGGTGAAGATGGTTTTATAAGATGTAGGGAATATGGTTGTTAGTTTTATAAAAATGGTTGGTGAAAAATTAAATTTGGGTAGTTAAGTATTTATTGCTGATGGCTAAACGTGCCGGCTAAGAGAAAAAAAATTGGCGGCTAAGCGAAGCCAGCTAAATAATTAAGTGAGTAGGTAAAATATTTAATTTTGGGGGCTAAATTTACACTGGCTAAGAAAACGGCTAAGTGAAGGCGGCTAAAAGTTGGTAGGTTGGTAAAATATTCAATTTTGGCGGCTAAATTTACACCGGCTAAGAAAACGGCTAAGTGAAGGCGGCTAAATATTTAATAGAGTTGGTAAGTTGGTAAAATATTCAATTTTGGCGGCTAAATTTACACCGGCTAAGAAGGCGACTAAGTGAAGCCGGCTAAATATTTAATAAGGTTGGTAAACTATTCAATTTTGGCGGCTAAAATTAGACGGCTAAATGAAAAGATTGAAGGCGGCTAAGTGAAGCCTTAGCCTACAAGCCGAGTTGGAGCCGGCTAAGAAGGAAACTTTGGAGCCGGCTAACTAAATAGACACGTATCCCGAAGCCGGCTAAGAGTCAAAGATACCGGCTAAATAACCATAGATGTAGGCTAAGTTTAGCCGCCTTTGACACGTGTCGAATTTTTATTGGTTAAAGGTGAGACCTGTTTACTTTTTATAAAATTCTGTGCCCATAAAGTGGAGGCTAAGGCTTAGCCGCCTTAGCCGGCTTCGGTGACGTGGTAGTTGTTTATTGGTTAAAAAACTAATGATTGGAGAGATATAGGCTAAATAGACATGTCTATTTTGGTAATTTTTTAGTCAAACTTGTCTATTTGGGTAATTAACCCTTAATGTTTTCGATATTTATAGATAAAATATATAAATTGGGAATTAGTTGGAAACGTTTAATTTGATTTTCAAATCCCAAATTATTTGGTTAAGATTTTGTAAAGAAAAAAAAACTATTTCAAAATTTCACTGCAAAAAGGTTAACATATTTCTTATACTAAGTTATTGACCCGTGGACGCCACGGGTGAAAACAATTAAATTTTGTAACATCAACCAATAACATGAAAGTGAAAAACACAATTCATACATACATATGACGACGATAATAGAATATACAATTGTTAATAACGTCGGTAACAAAATTAAAACTTTATTAAACATAACTTTTAAAGGAAAATAAAAGGAATTTTACAATCATTCGATAGATTAAAAAATAACAACTTCATATATTACTAAACGTTTTCTTATAAACCACATTTGTAGTATTATTTGTAACTTTACCCTCCTTATCTAAGATAAGCATTTTAACTCCGGCTCTACTCTTCACTCGGGATAAAGCCACATATAACTGACCATATGTAAACACCGGATGTCGAAGGTATATTCCAACTCATGCTAAAATAATTATATATAAAAATCACGGCAGATATATGTAAAAGGATTGACATATTTCGATGTTATAATAAAAACATATATAAATTGATATAAAATTCGTAAAAAAATTTATGAAACGATATTATTATATGTACCTTTTAAGTAAAATATGTTACTTTAAATTAGTTTTAGTAATTAAGTATGTTGCGTTGTAAAATACATGACGAATAGCAAAAATGTTACTTGCCGTATATCTCATAAAATATTAGATCTAATAAAAAAATGACGGTCATAAAATATTAACATTTTAAACCAATTGATGGTTTATATAAAAAATTACTACCGTTGGATATGATACGCAATGGTTGTCTAGACGATGACACTGCACGTTTTGCAAACAAAATTATTATTATTATAACATTGTATTTAGAGAGTAACCTTAAATTATTAAACTCACTAACCATTTGTATTATTCCTCTTATTGGAAGATGATGATTGAGAATTAGTGCGTCTCTTGGATCTTGAAGACATATAAAATATAAAATAAAAAAGAATACGATTAACATGTGAAAAATTTAGAAATCTTATATCATGTAGAGAATAATAAGTTACATAGACTGATGTATAATTATATCGATTATACAAAGTAGCGTATTTTACAACAAATCGTGCATACCTTCAATCTTATAATATAATTCAACTTAAAATGTTATCAACACTTCCAAATTATTGAATCTCCGAGTTAATAACCCACCAAGTATTAGGAGTGACAATTTAAGAGTGACATATTTTGTAAGCTCAAGTATTCAATATATATGCTTGAAGTTTAGGTGTGAAAGTTTATGGTAAAAGAATTTTAAGGGAAGACCAAGTTTCTATGGTTAGCATAAATTATGTTCTTTCTATATAAATAATAATTCAATAACTTATGAAAAGTTTGTTTGGATTTTATTTTGCATAAATTAAGTTTCTCTTTTGATAGAATCATTATGATTGTTTAATTTGTTTGACCAAATCATATACTATACTATATAGTGTATTTTATATAATATTGAGTATGTTGTAAAATTAATTTTCAACTATATTTATTACGAATTAAAAGGAACGACCGAGTTTTTTTGTTAATAATGACATATGTAAAACAAAATTATTGTTCATAATAAATAACCAAAATCTAATTACCATAAACTTTGATGATAATTTGAACGACAAACTTAAATGAAATTACATTTATTGATGAATTTAGTTCAATTTTAACTAATTAGATGTCAACATTAAAAAAGATAACAACCTACATTTATTAATGAATTTATTTCTATTTTAAGTGATTGTTAGTTACAAATTATATGTAACTCTCAAAATAAAAAAGTAGTTAAAATTTAAATCATCTAATAATTTAATACAACAAACTTTCATATGTGAAACTATAAATTTAATACTAATTTTCTAAAATATACATATTGAATAAATAAAGAAATAAACGATAACTAACTATTTAATTTGAAATCGAAAACTTAAATACGGTTGAAAATATTGATTATTAATGTTTAAAAGTCTAAACTAACATATAGCAATTCCATTAATAACAAATTATACAGAAAGCAATAAATCATTCACATATTTTGTTTACTTAACATATGTATATATATGTTAATAGTTGACAAAAATATTGAATAAGTAAATTACATACGTTCATGTTGCATAATAATCTTTGTCTTATTTAACATTAGTACTTTCCTAGTTAGTTATCATATAAGATTTAATTAAGTTTATATGTATAGAATTGCTGAAGACAATATTAAAGTAAGGTAAACATAACACCAAAAATTACATTTTGCAATCATCATCAAGATAAAGCATACAAACTTCAGCATACTATATTATCTAAACATGTTAAATAGTCTACGACAACGTCATTACCAAAACATTGAAATCCATAAACAAAAGTGTCGATAAACGCAAAAGACAACAAAGAAACTACATAACACCCATGGATGCAAAATGATACGGATTGGCCTACATGAATCCGTTTCATGGATGTAATCAGATCAATGATTGTTTTCAAATAATTGACTATTCCGTTTATCGTCGATTGCCCTTATTTAGACGAACGACGGTGTCAATTGAATATGTCGGATCTAATCAAATCATTGTCCGATTGACATAAAATAATAGCCGATTGTATGGAGGATTTCGTTGATTTTAGGTTAAAAGGTTGAGTATGAAGGAAAGGATGTAATGAAGTTGAAAGAATTGAAACTTGGAAACCGGTATTATTGACTTAAATGAATATATTAAGCATTTTAATTATTAGGAATATAATTTATTTTTGATTTATTTAAATGATAAGAAAAATAGAGAAGTGAAAGATAATTTTGAAACGATAGGCAATCGTCCAATACGCAAGGGGTATATGGCACCAAACTCGTTTGTTTTAATATATAGTAGGATTCAAAAATAAAATGATTTTGATTTATTTCTTTGGATTGGATTATTTTTATTACGTGAATGAAGAGGTACAAAACTAATATTTACCGCCTCTTTATTTGTTTTTTTGAAACTGCCTGCAACTTCTTTAATTCCCCGTAGTATATTCACGTAATAAATTAAACACATTTAAGATGTTTGATTTTTATTAAATTTGGAATGTATAATTCAAAATTTAGACATTTATAATCATTTAAAGTCTTATCTATAATTATGAATTTTAAACATGGAAATTTTATGGAAGTTTATATTAGAAAATATATTAGTAGAGAAACTTGTGTAATTAGGGATGAGCATAACCGGTTAAGACCCATGCAACTCACGAGACCCGAATCGATCAGACATAATTATTCACCCAAATAAGGTTGGTTTTCGAATCCTAAGGATACTACTAAACGGGTCTGGACCGGGCCTCGCATGACTGAATGCTTACCCCTACATATAATACACGGTATAGATGTAGAAAATTTTATTTGAATAATGAAAATTGGATTCTAATAATTCAAAATATTAACCATTAGGCTACAAACTATCATTTTGAAAGTGGCAATCCTAACTATAACTTTTGTTACTAAGAACAATCCTTGTCTAAAAAAATGTTAAATCTGTTAGTTTGTTCTTTCAAGTTAATATGAAATGACCAAACTACCCTCACTAACAAATATATACTAATAACAACAAAAAGAACGAACCAACCTCATAAGTCATCTCCTTCGACCTAACTGCTTTGAAAAATTGGGAACTCCGGTAACCACCGCTGGATCTAACTCCACCGAAAAGTGGGAACTCCGTTAACCACCTCCGACCTAATAAAAGTGTTAGATAAAAAGAAAAGGAAAAAAAGTGATTGTGGATGGGGCAACACCCCTTCAAACTTACATCCACTGTAAATCTTGGTATTCTAAACAAATAACGTCATGTAGAAATAGGTAGGGGTTATCAAACAAGTCAGACCCATGGGCCACGAGACCCAACCCAGATTATGAATAAAATATTGTTGACATTGTTATTCATAGTTTTCTTTTTTAATTATGAACTTAATATTTAACGAGTGATAATAGCTTGACGGATTTCAATCATTTGGACTGAAAGAGTGATGCTATATTGGGCGCCTATACAGACTTTGGTACACGCGAACCACGTTACCAAGCTCGGCACGCACGAAACACATTTCCGGGCCTCATTGTGCACGAAACGCGTTACCGAGCCCTAATATGCCGAAACTCAAAAACCAGGTGCATGCACTCGTGAAACTGCTAAAAAAAGGTATTTCTGGCTGTTTGGAAAATCTAAGAAAGTGGAAAATCTTTGACAGTTGCAAAATAAACTGGTACAATTTGCAAAATATGGTCGAGTTTGATTTTTAATTGATCAAATTTGACATTTGATTTATACCAACCTTTTAATGTTTGCAGATTAGCTAGATGGAACATTAATACCACATTACCATGTAAGCATTCACAAAACATTCTTTTTTCTTTTATTGACGTAGTATAACACGCTAGTGGCAAATTAAAACCATTGTGTGCCGGAACTAGAGCAAGCTCTCTACGGACATCTATCTCATATTTAGTTTTACTAGGATTGTTCAATAATAAGCCAATTAAGCTATCACATACATTTTTCTCGATATGCATAACTTCTAGGCAATTTCTAACTTGTAAATTCTCCCACTAAGGAAAATACCAAAATATTGAATTCTTTTTCCAAAATCCTTTCTCAGCACGAGATCTTTTTCCCAACACGACATTTAGATTTTTAACTCGATCAAATGTATCAAACTGTCTCCTTGCCTCTTCGTGCTATGTTTTTCCATTAAACTATTTTTTTATTTCGGTAATGGTGACTAAGCGGAAGGAATCTTTGATGCCCCATGTAAACTATTTTATTTATTTATTTATTTATTTTTGTAATTCTTTAACTACATAGAACTTGTATCATCTTCCCAAACAGGACAAGCTTTGTAACCTTTCGTTATGTATCCCATCAAATTACTGTATGTTAGAAAATCACTTATGCTGCAAAAAATAATGGCTTGCAATATAAAGTATTCTTTTTATAAGAATCATACATGTTGACACCTTGAATCCATAGTTTTTAAGGTCATCTATCAATGGTGAAAAATAAATATCAATGTCATTTCCCGGTTGTTTCTGAAATACCCTATATTTGATATATATGATAATTAATTAAGAAATCTGAAATGTATATTTCTGACTCTATTACTTGTGTGTTGTCGTTTCTTATTCATGTTCGAACACGTTAAGA
>NW_027497122.1:0-139123 GCF_021521415.1 Bidens hawaiensis | reverse complement strand
GTTCACAAACAGTTTATTTAACTTGTAGGCTAATACGAACTTAGGTCAAATTCAACAGTTTTAGCACTAAACTATAAGCTCTAGTAATCAATAACACTGACTTCAAACATTACTCAATCAAAATCAAATGTACCAACAATTCAGGAGAAAACTATCAAAAATACAAAGAAACTGTGTTTGAATTGTTACTTTTCCTTCTGGTTATTTTGAACTTAGCAACTAGTAAGGGTGTAAACGAGCTAATCCGAGCCCGAACTTGGCTTGTTTTGGCTTACGAGAGCTTGAGCTCGGTTCGTTTGGAGCTCTTTTTCTAAAGCTTGAGCCTGGCTCGTGAGTCTTTTTTCAAGCTCGGGCTCGGTTCGTTTGTTATTTATTAATTAAATTCTATATGTTTTTAGTTAATTTAAATCAATACATAGATGTTCAGAAACCAAACATAAAAATACACAAGGTTCGTTGAGACTCGACGAGCCTAAACAAGCTTCTCACATAAGACTGGAGCCCATGCTCGATAGCTAAACGAGATTTATTTTAGGCTCAGGCTCAGGCTCAGCTCAAGCTCATCTCATTTCGAGCTTTTTAAAAATCCGATCTCAAGTAGCTCAAGAGTGGCTCGACTCATTTGCACCGCTAGCAACCACGCTACACACATCTCAATTAGCTACATCAAGCAAGCACGAACTAGGATCTCTAACCCGTCAATTACCCTAAACCCGAGCATTATTTGATCAGTTTCACAAACAATTCAACAGCAAACTAAAATCAGATCAAACAACTTTAATCGGAAGATTACATATTGTACCGAGTATGAAAGCAAAATCATAACCATAGAACGAATTGAGAATAAATAACACTAAATTTGAGCACTACTTGATCAGATGTACCAGCAATTAAGAGAAAATCAGTTAGCTGCGTTCGCCGCTCAGCAAACTGAAACTATGATCTCTAACCTTCAACATCAAAAGTCCTAAATCCAAGCACTATTTGATCAATTTCACAAACAGTTATATAATTGTAGATAGTTTAAATTTAGGTCAAATTCAGCAGTTTCTAGCACTCCTAGCTAGAACTAAGATCACTAACAATCAATGACACTATATTTGAGCATTACTTAATCAAATGTACCAGCAATTTAGAGAAAATCAATTAGCAACGCTAAGAAAGCAGAAACTATGATATCTCACTGTCAACATCCCTTAACTCAAGCATTATCTGATCAATTTCACAAACAGTTTATATAATATGTAGATTATCATAAACTTAGGTCAAATTCAACAGTTTCTGACACTCTTAAGTCCTAATTAGAACCAAGATCACTAACAATCAATAACACTAAATTTGAGCATTACTTAATCAAATGTACAAACAGTAAGCTATGCTCAGCAAACTAGAACTATGATATCTAGCCGTCTATAGCCCTAAATCCGAGAATTTTTTGAACAATTTCACAAACAGTGTATTTAATTTCCAAATCACTATGAACTTTAGGTCAAATTTAACAGTTTCTAATACTGCTAACTAGAACTAAAATATCTAATACTCAACAACACTAAATTTGAGCATTACTTAATCAAATGTAGCAGAAATTTTGAAGAAATCAATTAGCAGAAACTATGATATATCATCGTCAACATTCCTTAATTCAAGCATTGTTTGATCAATTTCACAAACAGTTTATATAATTTATAGATTATTATGAACTTCGGCCAGATTCTACCGTTTCTAACACTCCTAACTTGAGCTAAGATCACTAACAATCAGTAACACTAAATTTGAGCATTACTTTATCAAATATACCGGCAATATAGAGAAAATCAATTAGCTACGCTATGCAAGCAGAAAATATGATATCTCACCTTCAACATCCCTAAATTCAAGAGCATTACTTGATCAAATGTAGCCAGCAATTTAGAGGAAATCAATTAGCTATGCTCAGCAAAGTGAAACTATGATCTATAACCTTCAACAGCAACAGTCCTAAATCCAAGCATTATTTGATCAATTTCACAAATAGTTTATACGCTTTGTAGATTGTTATGAACTTAGGCCAAATTCAACAGTTTCTAACACTCCTAACTAGAACTATGATATCTAATAAAGTACTAACCAATACCATTACATTTAAGCATTACTTAATCCAATGTAGCAGCAATTCACTGATCAATTTCACAAACAGCAAAACTATTCAAATTAGAATCATATCGAACTTTAATCTAAACATTACAAAGTACAAACTGCACACAAACAAATTCATAATTACAAAACAAATTGAATATGAATATTCACCTCGGTGACACAGATGACAAACGCCGTCGTATATCACAACTCGCGGCTGTAGAAGAGTCGGTAGCACACTAGACTTCACAGCTGTAGATGCTACAGCTTCATCATTAAAACACACATCCTCCGCCGCTAATTCGCCCGAAACACGACCAGAACGCATTGCGTCACATTTATCCGACGATGACGCAACAAAACGCCGGAAACTCAACCATCTCGCAGCTAATTCACTGGAAACACAATCGGAACTGATTACGTCAGTTTTCGCCGATGATGACGCAACAAAACGCAGTAAATTCAGCCGTCTGGCCGCTAACTCGCCGGAAACACAATCGGAGCTGTTTAAGTCAGTTTTCGGCAATGATGACGCAACAACACGCCGTAAATTCAACCGTATCCCCGCTACCTCGCCGGAAACACAATCGGAATTGATTACGTCACATTTCTCCGGTGATGACGCAATAAAACGCCGTAAAATCGACCGTTTCGCAGCTAACTCCCCGGAAACACAATCGGAGCTGATTACGTCACATTTCGCAGGTGATGACGCAATAAAACCTCGGAAAATCGTCCGTTTCGCAGCTAATTCGCCGGAAACACAATCGGAGCTGATTACGTCACATTTCGCCGGTGATGACGTAATAAAACGCCGTAAATTCAACCGTCTCGCAGCTAACTCGCCGGAATAACAACCAGAACTGATCACGTCACATTTCACCAACGATGACGCAACAAATCGCCTTGAAACCGTCGGTAAACAGTTCCTTAGCTTAATAATCCTCATAATAACTGTTAATTCAATCACATTTACTTAATTAACATAATCAATTGATGAATAGAAGAGAATAGAAATAATTAATTGTACAGATTGATGACATGAAGGTTACGTGGTCTCCAAGCACGAGAAACGGAAACGATCGAGTGTGTTACGCGTCCGTTGTTCGAGAAACGTATCCAGCGTTTTGAACCGTTGGATTAAAGTGCTTGTGGATCAAACGGTTACGGGACCACTTGTTTGGTTGCTATTTTAATCGATACGTAATTACGTATTCATTCCCAGTACGATTATTGTATCCGAGTCCGCAATTTGTTGAAAGATAAATTATTAGTTTTAAGTTTTTAGATAATAGTCAACTCTAGAAGGTAGTAAGGTATTGCCGATTATCATTCGGAACTCATGTTTGATTCATGCTCTCATTATTAGTTTCGGCTTTATCGGGTGATCATGTGAGACTATGCGAGTTGGTAGCATTCACTAGTTGGATCATTGAATTGAACGGATTTTACCTTATCGTATTATTATGTCTTCGAACGAGTGTTGATACGTGCATGATTCACACGGACATAATCCACGTGTCATGCAACTCAATCCATTTTCCGTTTTCATACAGTTGTTCCTTATTTTTATGTTTATTTTAGAATTTTAGTATTTGAGTTAGTGGGTAGTACAACAATAGATCCATTTTTTCGTATTATGTTTCTTAGTTTCATGTTTTTATATGCCTGTATGGAGCCCCACCCCCTCTAAGGGTCTTCTTATCCATCTTTGTTCTTTGGAGCTTGATTCACTCAACAGAACCCTATCAAGTGTTCACGGGCGTTGGCTTTAGGTGAGAGTTTTTCTCGAATCGAAAGACTAGTGTATCTTGATGTGATGAATTTAGTTAGTATACCATACGAAGGATTTTACTCTTTTAAAAAACACTCTAGAAGGTATTAGAAGCATTTACTATTATTATTATTATTATTATTATTATTATTAGCCTCACCTAATTGAAGTTCACTAAACAGAACCATTCATGTACATCTGCCTTTATACTTTTATTTCATGTGTTACATGTTTTATATCAACATTTTATATTCATACACACATTTTATGTATTTATAATACATCATATCTTGATTTTACTTGTATGTGTAATAATTTTAAACCTTAAGAAAAAAAAATAACTTAAGGCCTTTAATGAAAAAAGTTTACTGTAATAGGGATGATATTTTTGTCCCGGATACCCGTACCGATTTAGCCTATTCGATATAAGTATAGGTAATTTTTTTAATGATTTTCGGCACCACTACAATCGGGTACACGTACTTTCGGTATTTTGTACCCTGTAGCGGCTTTAGCCCATAGCAAAAACGAGTAAAGTAGGGGTATTGTTCGGGTTATTTAAACAGGTTTGGAGTAGTCTCGATCGAGATCTCCTTTATAATAAAATCAACAAAATTTTCGGAATTGTTTCTTCAAACATAGGAACACCAAAACAACATGGTAATTTATATCATAATCTTGCTCTTCAGTTAGCAGCTTAATAACTGTAATCAACACTTAAATCTTCAAACCACATATCGATAGGTAACATAACGGCCCGCTGTCTCGCTTGGTCTGATAATTTTCATAACCTGACCGCGCTTTAGCCCATAGTAACGCGCGATAGGATCAGACACCTGAATCCTAGGTAGCTGTCATACAATTACAAAAATACGAAAAAAAAATAAAAATTAATAATATGTTAATCATGTAAACTTGTAAAGTGAATTGGAAAATATCAAAATGGCTTTAAGACAACATATGCAATTAACAAATTATTATTAGACAGAATTTCAAATTTCGTCCTTTAAACATATGCAATTTATGGATCAGGTCTTTTAAAAAGTTTCTTTGCAGACGGTGTCCTTTACATGACATGTTTGTTTGATTTTCGTCCTTTTGACTAACTGGCATCCAAAAAGCCCGTTAAGTCTTGGCATGTGAGGTCATTCAAGTCTTTTTACGCATACTATCTAAGTATTTATAATTAAAAAACAAATTAAATATATTATTAGAAAAAGAATCTAGATAAAATATGTTAAACAAAAACCCTGTTAAGTCTGGGCATGTTTGGATTTAACTAAGTTTTTGGATGACAGTTAGTGTAAAGGACAAAACGCGAATGTATTTTGTCATATAAAGGACACCGCCCGCAAGTAAACTTTTTAAAGGACATGATCCATAAATCGCATATTATTACTTGATTATAAATCAAACAGTTACATTTAAGATAGAGAAAATGAGAATATGTGAATATTAAATATATGATTATGAGTCAAAACAGGTGCATTTTATTATTATGTGTGTTAAATCAGTGGTTGCATTATGATATAGAAAACATGGGATTAACCGGTTAACCTGTGTTTCTTTGACGGTGTATCTTTCGAGCAAAGTTTTCTTCTCTTCGGTTGTAAGTAGTTGATGCTCGGGAACTAAAACATGATCTTTAACATTCACCAGCAACTCTGCTTCCTGTACATAAAACAAAATTATATAAAAACCACTAGAAGCAGTAGCATAATTAGCATTTGCAGCTTATTTATCGATCAACATGTTAATTTTTGTAAGGCTAATTATGTAAGAGAATATAAAAACGACATACTGGTTTTCTTTTCACGAAAAAGTCCGGTTACCGATAACAAGAGTTTAGTTATTAAAGTTCTTAAACTTGTGAAAAACAAGCAGGTGCAACTTTTGCCTTTTATTCTGATATAAATGAACCTGTTATTATTAAATGTAGTAATTATAATTTAAATAATGTTTTTGAAGGTTTTTGTGATTGGCATACTTGTTATCTAAATTAAGAGCTTTATATGAATTCAGCCGTCAGCCAAAAGGCCCGGCCCGAGTACTAAAGAAAAGGGTTATAAAGGAGACTGCAATGAGATGCAAAGTTTATGAAATTTTATCAAATACAATTTAAAATATGATCATCTTACAGGGTGTTTGGGATTGTTGCGTATTTAAACCACTTATTTTCTTTGTATATTCCATAAGCAGATAAACACTTTTACGTGTTCGCCTGTTTTGGATGTAGAAATAATGAAATAAGTTGATGTAATACGCAGTTTGAGATTGCTAACTTCAAACTATTATTCTTGGTGGGTTAAAAATAATAAAGTTTACCCATAGGGCGATTTAAAGTTTAAACCGCTTTCAGTAAACTGATTATCAGAATCTGCTTATAACTCTATAGACATAAGCTAAAGCTGTTTAGTTATTACTTTACCATATTAAATATTTGTTAACACTAATAGATAACAAAATATGCAAACTAAGCATAGTGGAAGCAATGATTACCTGAAAAACTTCCAAATGGAATTTTGTAGCAATCTCGCTCATGCAGGTTCGGGCAAAAGGTGTCAAATTTTCTCGAACAACCAAAACTGCTCGAAAAACGTTTTCTGATTTCATACGTTCGGTGTAAGTTTTCAAGGTTTTAACACCAACCTTTGGTTCCTCAGGGAAGAAGACATAGATCTGATTAATATAACCAAAAAGTTAAAATTAAGTTGAATTAAAGAATCTAGATTCAACAGATAAAACACGCATCGAATGCCTCTAAAACATTAATAGTGTGTGCACAGAAATGACTTGTTGTTACAAAGTTCAGTGCTTAAAACAATTAAGATGAAAAATATTAAAAACTATATATATAAGTATATATTAGTCTTTATTAAGTAAGCATCTTAACATTAGTCACTTTTCAAGGGATAGAAAGGACATGAGGAAAAAATATCATGATAATTCAGGATTTCATGCAATGACTGGCAATAAATTATTATTTTAAAGCAACAAATCTAGCAGAGTAAATAACAAGCTTTCACAACTAAAAACTGTATACGGGAATTAGAATTGAAGTGTTCGGTTCGAATAGACTTCATCCAAAAACCCCTGCCCGTCGAATCAATAAGAAAACATGTTCGAAGTTTCAGATCAATGAATAAACCAAAACGAAAGAAGATACCCTTCTCGTCGGTGCCTAAAGGGCACTATACTCCACTCTAACAAATGAGAGTTTGGGATTCATTTTTCTTCCGTTTGAATTTATTTCGTAATTCTTTTAGTTGCGTTAATCGGCTATATGTCCATAAAAATGGATTTTTGAACATGGCAAGGAAGTAGGAACAATAAGTTTATTTTATATTATTATTATTATTATTATTATTATTATTATTACTTTCCCACATGAAATAGTCATCAAATTCAACAAAGAACTGAAGTACTGAATAAATAAAGCATATTATGTTCCACCTGATCAGAGCTGTCATTGGCTTTAGCCTTACTGATAAGAAGATCTTCTCTTTTCATGTTCTCACCATATTTCCTCAACAAATCATTCATGTCCATATTGATCTCAAACTCTCCAACCAAATAACCTCTGTCTCTCAGCATCTGCATCACAGTTCTCCTGATCCTAGACAATCGCCTGATTTCTTCTTCTGATAATGCCATCCTCGTATCGTCTCTATACCTAATAATATTACACCAAAGTAAAATAAAACAAATTTTATCCAATGCACAAGAGCTAGCTAGAATAAACAACCAACAAATTGTAAAAATAAAAAATAAAAAATAAAAAATCAGTAATATTATAGAAATTTCACAGAATTACTTTTATGTGAATGATATTGAGACAACTATCTGTGAGATCATAGATTATAGATATATAGATTAACCTATAAGGATTAAACATAAAACAACTATATGTAAGATCATACAGGTAGTATACATGAAGTTAAGAAAGCTAGCAACATCATGAGGACATTACTAGAGTTTATGACTATACAAATTACTAGCAGTGCAAACAAGCTGAGCCGTTCACGAGCTACTTGAGGTTGGATCGATAAAATGCTCGAAACGAGCCGAGCATTTTGAGTTCTAGCCGAGCGCGAGCCGCCTGAGCCCGAGCAATGGGAAGCTCATTTTGGATCGTCTAAAGTACTACACGAGCTCGAGCTGAGCTTAGGCTCGTTTAAGTTTTTCTCAAAATAAATAAAAGTAATCAAAAATGTTCTTAACTTAATTAATAATAATAAATAATAATAATAATAATAATAATAATAATAGATAACAAGCTGAGTCCAAGCTTGAAAAAACGAATCACAAGCCAAGTTCGAGCTTTAGAAAAAGAGCTCGAGAGTAGTCCAGCTCAGGCTCGGCTTGTTTACACTCCTACAAATTACTATTATGCACAACTATATACACAAATTATAAAATTAAGATTAAGTTTTACCTCTTTTGGACTTCTATGTATTAATTTCACACTACACCACTTAGCTCGAGCCAAGCTGTGGCTCATTCAAGGTACTGCACGATGTCACTAAAGGTTTTTCTCAAAATATATAAACACAATTTAAAACATAGATGATATATAATTTAATTAATAAACAATAAACCAGACGAGAGCCCGGGCTTGAAAACACAACTCACTAACCAACCTCAAGCTTCAGAAAAAAAGCTCGAAACAAACCGAGCTCGAGCTCATACAGATCATCATATACATACGTGAAATTAAGAAAACTAACTACAAAATTGTGATGAGGACATTGCTAGGGTTCCGTTTACGAAATACGAATTACGATTACGTTTAGGGCTGGCAATTGGGTACCTGTAAAAGACACGATAAGACCTGTTAATCAAAAAAGTGCGGTATGTGAATTTTTTATTTTCTTAAATAATTGAAATTAGTATGCTAGACTCCCTCATTATCCCTTATTGGTACACAAAACTTAAAACTGTCTTATAGTCATGACATATAAAGTAGTTAAACGAGTGGTATTCAAGTTTGATATTTGTGTTACGCGCGTCGCCTCTTACTGTTAAACCTGTTAAGACACGAATTGCCAGCCCTAATTACGTTACATTGCTAGGTTTACGATATCAAACTATCATGCAACCAAAATTTATTCAAATATATATACACACGATCGTACGTACGGATCAAATATTACGTATATACTATACTAATTGTAATGAATGTGGATAAAATAATCGTTTCATGCAATAATAATAATAATAATCAGACTACGAGTTGATCGTTGAAATCGACAGAATAATGAGTTGATCGTTGAAATCGACAGAATAAAAATAATAATAATAACAATAACAGACGATTATGAGAGACGTACCGTGAAGATGGTGATGGAGTGTTAATCAGCTGCCCTGCTGCCCGTACGTAACAACTTGTTGATGACCGATTGAATGAATGTATGATTTGTGCTTATTTATAGCTAAAAATATCTTGAATGAATCTGTTTTGGCCCAATGAAGGCAGTTAATTTTGAAGCGGATTGGACTGTTCAAAGCCCAGTTAATTAGAGGCGTAAATAAATACTGGTTAATCGGTTTCTCGTATACCGGTTTGTTAAGTGGCGAAGCTTGAACGAGAGCGTCAAAGGGCAGACGCAAAGGGCGAAGGTTAGTTAGGGCCGGGGGTGGGCCCGCGCCCTGTGTTGTTTTTGCGTAATAGTGTAAATTTATCCGTTTTTATCAATCAATCAATCAATCATGCCCAGTAAAATCCCACCGACAGCAAAGCTATAAGTAGGGTCTGGGGAGGGTGGGATGTAGGCACACCGTACCTCTATCCAAAGGAATAAAGAGGTGGCTTCCAGAGAGACCCTCGACTCTAAGTACACGTGTATGAAGCAAAATAAAGGAAATCAAAGTTTAACAGTTATATAAAAACTACTACTAATTATAATAATATTAATAATAAGATCACAGTTTAACAGCTATATAAAAGCTAATAATAATTATAATAATAATAATATATGTAAGGGAAATACCATTATGGTATGTGACCTAAATAAGTTAAGTCTAAGCCCTAAGGTATTCAATTCTTTATAAAAATCCTTAACTTTAATTCTACTTCTCCACGAATTCCTATCCTCAACCATGTCCTCGGAGAGGTTTAGGTCTATCAAATCATGCCTAATCCTCTCATCCCAAGTCAATTTCGGTCGTCCTCTACCCCTCCTCCCCTCTATATTAATATTATCCGTTTTTATACGTAGGGTAAATTTAGCCTTTTTCGGCAGAAAATTTGAGCTGGCACCCCATCGTTTGTGAAATTTTGCATACATTTTGAGTTCCCCCCCCCCCCCCTTGGTGTCTTAGTCCAAGCTTCGCCACTGGCCAGACTCAAAGTGTATTAAAAAATTCATGATGGTGTGGGGTTCAATTTTTCGGATAAAAACGGGTAAATTTACACTAATGAGTAAAAATACAGGGGGCGGGGCCACTCCGGGCCCTCACTAAGCTTTGCCCATGGGTTTGTTAGCCATATTCGATTTAGTTTACCAGATTCGATTTACATCTCTAGTTAGTCAGCACTCGACAATGGTATCGAACTTTGACGATTAACAGAATAAGATTTAAGAAAAAATATGACACAACTTTACCGTCTATAGTGATCTCTTCAAATAAATTTAAAAATAAGTCCACGTGTATTTTTGTAATCGGTTTCTCCTATATATGTCTGTAACCAGATTCGATTCACACCACTAGTTAGTTAGCACAAAACATTGGTATCAAAAATTTGACTAATGAAAAAATAAGATTTAAGAAAAATTATTTTACATAGTTTTACTTTGTATATTGTGTAGTGTTTTCTCTTTGAAAAATTTTAAAATAAGTCCACATGTGTTTATTTTTTTAAATGGATTTTTTTATAAACATGATATATACTTTATGAAGTAAACTCAAGTGTACCTTTTATATGCAAATGTTTTTATTATATAAATTAGTCTATTGTATAAATTTGTAACTAAATATGTAGAAAGTAATTAAATTTTTGTTTAACGTCACTAAAAGCCCCACATATTTGATGTCATGACTTGAGCATCAACGTGGAGGAAGAGAGCTATCGTTATGAAATATGGATAGATAGCTATTGTTAAGTAGACCTGTAATATAACGAAAACAACTCGTAAAAAAATACACGAGTTTGGATCCCTGCTTAACACTTTGTCGATAAAGTCGGTATGCATCGTTAATATAGACACTAGCATGTATAGATAGACAACTACCATTAAGTCTTGCTTCTGACATTTAGTTGGTATATACTTATAGTCAATCTTAATGAGTTGGTCGATAATAAACCTAAGCTTACTAGACTCAATCCAAGGTTATGGTACCATCTAGACATTAATATGCAAGATAGAGTTTGGTGTGCAAAAATGACAAGCACAATTACATTAACAATTGTGAGAGAGAGCGAAAAACAATGGCTTAGTTGGTCAGTGAAATTAAATCACCTATTTTTTTTCTTTTTCTTTCGATTTTCTCTTTCTCCTACTTTCTTGACACCACCATCATCGCCGCACCACCACAGAGTCATGATTAGTTTCATTACCACAAGCATGGTTGCCGAGGTAGCTAGACACTATTCAGTAGGTTTCAGGTTGGACGACTGAGGAGCTGCGAATACTCGACCTAGTCAAGGAGTACTTGTCAATAACTCACCAATTACTCATACTCGACCGCCTAGACGGATTTTTACAATTCTGTTCATACGTTAACCCAAACCAAAAAATTAAATAGTAATGATCCATTCCATCAACTCATATGCTCCACTACTCCATACTAAGTCCAAACATGGATCCGAATAGACTAGGGTTGACAATTAATACACGAGACACGAATACACGACACGTACCTACACGACTTTAACATAACAGGTAAGGCCTTAACAGGTTTCGTGTACTAAACATGTAGACACAAATTTACCTGTAAATTTTCGTTTCTAAACATGTAATATACATGATTACCTGTTAAGTACCTGGTTAGATTTTTATAATTAAAAATATATATAATTATAAGTTATCCTAAACCTGAAATTCCTAAAACATTCTCACTCTCTATTTCTTCGTCGTCACCACTCACCATTCATGTACATTCCCTCTCCGACTTTTGTTTCACTAAACAGGTTATCAAATATGTGTTTATAACCGGCTCTTAACGTGTATTATCGTGTATACCATGTAGTTCGTGCTCGTGTTTGGGATACGTGTACACTGTACCTGATAAGTTTTCGTGTCGTGTACAGGTATACACATTTCGTGTTTGTGTCTTAGCGTGTTCGTGTCTTATCGTATACGAGTATACACGATATGTCATCCTTAGAATAGACTAGGGACGTCCAAATGATACCGTTCATTTTCGGTAGTCGGTACCCACTTTTAAAGTTTCGGGTTTGGTAGAATTCCAGTACCGGTATTTTACCGATCATTTGCCTTCATATGTCGTACCATATAAGTACAGTACCGCACCAAACACTTTCGATACCAGTACAAAACCGGGCCCGAGTCACCTAATAATAATAAAAAAAAAAAGTTACCATTAATGTCTTCATCCTCCTCTTCAATCTCCCATCATCTTCACTCACCAATCACCGACAATTACAAATCCCCCAATTCTCTTCAACATTCAATCTAATGAAACCCTAATTTCCAACTCCATACACAATTAATCTATTCGATTCAATTCAATTATCAGAATCAAATCCACCGAGTGTAATTAGCTTATTATGGAGCATCACTCATCTCCTAATCTCTTCGAACGACGCAAATTCACCAACCCTAAGTCTCTTACGGTCAAGTGGTTCAAAGAATGGTGAGTAATAGCTAAATTTATCTGGTTTAGAGTTTTAGTTATGTATGTAATTATGTTTGTATGTGTGTTTGTATGTGTGGATTGGTTTGTATATAGGTTTATTTTGATATGCACACCAACTGTTTGATAAAATGCCTAAGTTGTTTATCGTCGATAACAAGTAGAGATGTTCACGGGCCGAACGGACTGGGTGAGGGTTTGCTTATCGGCTCGTTTACAAACGGAACCTAAATCGAAAGGAGCATTTTCTTAGCATTTTTAGGTCGAGCGTCGACCGAATTAGTTAGATATAATGTACCTGAAAACAAATTAGTAGCTTTTAGACAGATTTGTAGTCGAATTAGCTAGAGATAATGTATGTGCCTGAGAACAAATTAGCAGCTTTTAGACAAACTTGTAGGGCTGGGCTTTTTACGGGCTTAACCAAACTGAGTGAGGGATTGCTTATGCTTGGCTCGTTTACAAACCGAACCAAAATCGAAACTAGTATTTTTTTTAGCATTTTTTGATCGAGCGAGAAGGAATTAGTTAGAGATAATGTATGTACCGGAAAACAAATTAGTAGCTTTTAGACAAACTTGTAGTCGAATTTCTATAATTTACATGAAAACAAACTTCTAGTAGCGTGAGAACTTGAAACAGGATGAAATTATGAACCATAAATCTTATTAGGTTAAGTGGTTCAAAGAATGGTGAATACTAATTAAATTCATTTGTTTTAGAACATTAGTTGCATATGTAATTATGTTTGTATGTGAGGGTTGGTCTGTATGACTGTATCTAGATTTTGATATGCACGCCAAGTGTTGATATAAAGCCAAGGTTATTTTTAATTGATTACAAGTAGGGCTGTTCACGTGCCGAACCGAGGGCTTACTTGTGTTTGGATTGTTTACAAACCGAGCCAAAATCGAAACGAGCATTTTCCTTGCATTTTTTGATTAAGCGAGCGTCGGGCGAGTTTCCGAGCATTACTTATTTTTTTTATTTAAGTGTTTCTTTAAGAAACAAGTTTGAAGTTAAATATAATGTATCTGAACACAAATTAGTAGCTTTTAGAGAAACTTGTATTAGCTTGCTACTTTTTTATATGAGAGAAATTTGAAGGTGGATATAATTTACATGAAAACAAACTTCTAGTAGCTTGATAACTTAAAACGAATGAATGTGTCTATGAAGGAAAATTTTAAAGGGTTTAAAAAATTGTATGTGTCAATGTGTGTGTGTGTATAAACTAATTTGAGGCTTCAAGCCAGCCTAATTGAACCACAATCACCTTTGCTTCTGCTTGGCTCATTTACAAACCGAACCGAGCCAATGGCTCGTTTACAAATTGAGTCGAAATCGAACAGCATTTTTTGGGTGAGCGTCAAGCGGTTTGTACAACCCTAATAATGAGCATGTATTCTCATCAATTATCACCCTCCACTTTAGCATCTCAGCTCCAAAGATCTACATATTGAATATAATTTATAATATGTGGTGTGGAAAATGCTTAATTTTAAGGTTTTATACTACTATCTGCGGCTGCTTATGTGCATTTTAATGTACATTCTCATGAATGTTGTAAAGCGCGGTTGCTAACCTGATCAATGTTTGTGCAGGGTGCCACAAGATGTAGTGACAACAGGCGGAAAGTGCTTAGTTTTGAAATGGGTAACAGGTTAGTTGTTATTTCGGTAAGTTAAGCTTTCACTTTGATTATATTAAATGGTTGTTCAAATATGTGTCTCAACTCTCAACCAATGGAGTAACGGTTACAACTATGTTCACTTTAAGCTCAATGGTACCAAACTGGCTATAGTCTTCACATGACATTGGTGACCAAGATAACAAACAAGTTTTAGGGGGTGTTTGGATTTGCATCTTCAATCAATCAATCAATCAATCATGCCCAGTAAAATCCCACCGACAGCAAAGCTATAAGTAGGGTCTGGGGAGGGTGGGATGTAGGCACACCGTACCTCTATCCAAAGGAATAAAGAGGTGGCTTCCAGAGAGATCCTCGGCTCTAAGTACATGTGTATGAAGCAAAATAAAGGAAATCAAAGTTTAACAGTTATATAAAAACTACTACTAATTATAATAATATTAATAATAAGATCACAGTTTAACAGCAAAATAAAGGAAATCAAAGTTTCAGGTTTTTTTTTTCAAAACCTGAAAACGAAAACCCGAAAAAGAAAACCCTCAATTTTGGGGTCAGACTAAAACAATGCACCGGAAAATTTCAACCCTAGATTTGGACGAATGACGAATCACCAAATCTCACCAAATCGAGACACGGGTTAGGAAAATTTGTGATCTTTTTTTTTTCAAATTTTTTATTTTTTTTTCTTTTGATAATAATCTAAACCTAAACAAAATTAGGGCAAAACTCAACAGACAATAAAACCCTCAATTTTTTGGGGCAAACTAAAACAACGCACCGAAAAATTTCACAGGGGATTAATAAATCGAATCGAATATGTATAAACAATATTAATCGAAGATTCAAAAACGATAAACAGATGTACAGATAAAGAATCAATGAATAATAATAAGCCCTAGGGTTCAAAATTAAAACCCAATTAATACCCAAATCCAATAACACAGATACAATAGAATCGATTAGAATCACAAACCCAGATCGTAGAATCCGATGAAACGCACGAGCAATCGATGAATCAAGCAGATACCCAGATGAAAGAACGGTGATAATAATCGAATCGAATTGAACGATTGAATCTGTGGATTGTGTATATGAGAGATGGAGTGGACATGATAATTTGATTAATGTGGTTTGCAAGTCACGGCGATCAGTTTTTAATGTTTGGATAACATATTTAGTTTTTGATTATTTAAGGTGCATGTAATCTGCTTTATATAAAAAATGGCCTAATCTGAGAATTTATTTTTTTATGGCATGTACCACTTTTTTTTCAAAAAGACTCCATTTTTGGTCATTTATCTATTAATATCTTAAATAATGAGATCTCCAAACATTCAAACGTTTTATGCGTGTCTGCATATATAGGGTAAAATAAGCTGTGTTCATTAACCAATTTTAGATTGCTTATTTCAATTATTCTTTATTGATTCAAAACTGCAAGTTCACCTTGGTGTAAAATAAGTTGTTATCATGAAGCTGATTATCTTCTTAACCATCAGCTGTTTAAATAAACAATCCCAATGAATTATTCACTCCAATTTAGCACGTCTATGCTCTTATTGTATGATTTCTCGTGTTTAAGATTAATGTTTTCGTCTTTTACAACCACAGAGGCTCAATTGAAAGCCATAAAAGAAAAGGCAAAAGAGGTCAACCTGGTACCGGCCGAACCCGAACCTGAACCAACAACTGAAGTTCTTTTCCTTTGTAGCTATGAAGGATGTGGAAAAACATTTATTGATGCTGGGGCGTTAAGAAAGCATTCTCACATTCATGGAGATAGACAATACGTGTGCCATTATGAGAATTGTGGAAAGGTAATACTTTTATCTAATAAAGTGAAAACATTTAAATTTAATTGTATTGTTATTAGATTATAGATAATTGATACCATCAAAATTCATTTGCTTATCTTGTAGAAATTTCTGGATAGCTCGAAGTTAAAGAGGCATTTTCTTATTCATACGGGCGCGAGAGATTTTGTTTGTCCTCATGAAGGTTGTGGTAAGGTGATAACTGATAACTTTCACTCCATACTCTCTAGCAGCATGCTATATTACTATATCTTTAAGTTTATATTACTATATCTAATATTAGGAATGCGGAATGCTTAAATTAACTAATCTTATAATCTATGATTCATGTATGACAATAATGCAGGCATTCTCGTTGGATTTCAATTTACGGTCACACATGAAAACTCATTCTCAAGAAAATTATCATATCTGTCACTATCCTGGATGTGGAAAGAGATTTGCTCATGAATACAAGCTAAAGAATCACATTATTTCTCACCATGAAAAGGTCAGTTTTTCAGCATTACATTTTGACTTTAGGTCAACGTTTGACTTTTCAAAATTGCATTAAAGAACGATATGTGACAAAGGGACACCACTCTCTTTGTTTCATGTCTGTTGAAGTTTATTAGTTGTAATGTAGGTATTGCAGTTTCTTGAATGTCTTTAAACCATGTCAACTTTGGAATTAAACCTTGGTCAGTTTGACCTTGATAGTCAAACTGTAAAAATGCTTTCTAAAGATAAAACAGGTTCAGTCACTTTATCTGTTTTGAAACACAAGCTTGACTTTCATATTAGGTGTTCTTTTATGAAAGCTTCCGGCAATTTGTATTAGTTTTTAAACAGAGAATCGGTCTGTTTGGCTTAAAAATTAAAAATAAGTAGAACTTACTTGTATATGAGTTGATTAGGGTTATGTTTTTTTCTCAAATGTATAAAATAAAATAAAAAAAATGCTAAAAGAAACAAGCAAATGGGTCAAACGGGTCAAATGTCACCCATGGTGTATATTTAACATGTAAAAACTTCTATAGATCATTGTATTTGAAAATTTTAGATTATTATTTGCATGATGTAACTTTTGTAACCATAGATGACACACTAGCTGTTCATAAAATAGTGTTACAAGCTGGCCCGACCCATTTCGATCCATTACGAACCTTCTTATCTTATCACCTCTAGGCAAACTATATTCATATTTTTCATGATATGGTAATATGGTACACACCCTTGATCTTAATATTTGTAAATATTTCAGCAGAACAACAATAACATGATGGTAGAAGCACCCGTCAAGTATATCCACATTCAACCCGTAGAAAAACGGTCTCAAAAGTCAACAAAAGCTATGGCCACATCTTACACACCATCACCCGATCGCCCATACGCATGTCCATACGAAGGATGTGTGAAAGCATACATTCATGAATACAAACTAAATCTTCATTTAAAAAGAGAACATCCGGGCCACTTCCCAGAAGAAAATACCAAAAACGCCCTCGTATACGAAATGGACGCGGGCAGTGATCATGACGGGCATGTGGCAAAACGAGCCAACCTTAAATCACACAAACAAAACCGGCTCAAACCAGATATAAAACTACCACCAACTAAAGTTATGAAGCAAAAGGGCCCGCTTGTTAATCATGGTTTACCGAGTGTAGTTAACAAGCAACCGTGGGCAGCGGGTAAAGAGTTGTACGAGGAAGAAGACAGTGAAGAAACTGAAGAAGAGCGCGATAACGGTGGTGAAGATCGATGGGGTTATAGAAATATTAATAGTGATGAAGATGACGACGACGAAGATACCGAGTATGAGGATTAGGATCACCGTGTTTCGAGGTTTGTTTGGATTTTTATATTTAGAATATAGAGTGAACCGATTATGTTTTCGGAATGTTGATTTTAAGATTGTTTAGTACTTAATAAATTGTCTAGTTAAAGACAACTAGCTTATCTGATCGATTGCGGATAGTATTACATTAATCTGAACCTCTAGTTTTTATAGCATATTTAACTGTTTCTCTGTAGAAGCAAACAGTTTTCGGTTCGGGTTTTGACCAGTTTTTTCTTGGTTTTGGCTGGTTTCGGTTCAGTTAACCGATTTGGAACCGCTTTTGGTGGAGAAATGTACAAACTGGTTTCAAATCGGTTTCTACATATTCGGTTTCAAATCGGTTCAGTTAACCAGTTTATTTGTCCACTTCTAAATATGAGTACTAAATCTAGAGCGGGTCATGTTATAAAACTTGTTCATTTTATAACGGTCTATCTTGACAAACTTATTATGGGGTTCTCATGGTTATCTACTTAAAGTTCGTTTTGTTGTATAACATGCTCCTTCACCAGCATATAAGCGGGACGCTCAGTATGGAACCAATTTTAAGTTGAGATTGTGAGAACTGTATAAGCGGGACGCTTGTATCTAGTGATTTAAATGTGATATAGTAACAATTTCTGTATTCAGTTATTCACCTAACCGCCCCCTTTTTGTCTCCTACGCCCGTTGTTCTCGTGGTTATCTACTTTAAACCAGTTCGGTAACTAGCGCTTTCCTACATATAGGGCCGTCCAAACCGCTCGAACTCGCTCGCCGCTCGCTCGAAAATTGCTTGAAAAGTACTCGCTCGTTTTTTTGCTCGATTTTAAACGAGGCGCTCTGCTCGATTCGGCTCGGCTTGGCTCGTAATATATTTTATATATAACATTATATGAACAAATATATAAATATATAGTCAACACACATAAAATATAAGTATATAATTTTTCAAACCCTTTAAAATTTTTTCTATTCCGTTAATTTTATAGTTCCACTAATTCGATTCAAGGTTTCAGAATACTAGAAGTTTGTTTACATGTTTATTATATCTCACTTCAAATTTATTTCTTCTAAAAATCCTTAACGTATTACACGTTTGTCTAAAAATACTATTTGTTTACAGACTATATTATTTGCAGCCTTCAAACTTGTTTCTTATTGAAATTTTTGAGTGAAAAATAAATAATTAATGTCGAGAATCGCTCGATGTTTGATCGAGAAATGCTTGATTCGATTTTGGCTCGTTTCGGTTTTCGCTCTGTTTGAATTTCAGCCGTTTGGTTTGGTTCAGTTCAATTGTAAACGAGCCAAACAACGAGCAAGCTTTTGCTCGGTTCGGTTCGGCTCGACTCGACTCGACTCGTGAACAACCCTACATATTATTTACTTAAAGACCGACAACTAACCTGTTATTTTTTGGGCTGGGTATAGACCAGACCAGTCCAAAAATAATGTTTTAGTCATGAGTCATGACAATTCACACATATATATAAGAAACACAAATGGGTCAGTTGGTTAGGTTATTGGGTCAGGGTGATGGTTTGGGTTAGGGTAGCCTGGCAGGTCTATTCTAGTGATTCATAATTTGGGACCCATGGTTCATAAGCCATATTAACCAGGTTCATATTTATGGACCCAAGTGTGTTGTATTGTGTAGCCAATTTGTCAAGACTATTATTATTATTATTATTATTGCACATGGCCAAGCCAACAACACTCAACCAATACTTTGAAATTTTATTCATTGTTTTATATCTATGACACTAAAGTAATGGTACTATTTGTTCCGAAAACTTTGCAATATATTATATATATACATATATTTACTTATTTCCTCTTTATATCATAAACATAAGTGTTGATATCATTGTTTGTGTGTGTATATAGCGGTATATATACATGCGCGTGCAATATAAAAGTAATAATTATCGGCTGGTGCGAGAAGTCGAGAACCACATATACATTTCTATTTATTAATTCAAAGTTATATGTAACGCGTTTTTTAATCGATTTTGTTAACCTCTTCATGCACTACTTAAAAAATATTAAATTTTGTGAAAATACATATTACATAATAAATCATTAATTTTCCAACTTAAAAAAATTAAAATATGAAAATATGATAGAAATGTAATGTTTATTTGTCTCTCCTGAAATTCAAACAATAATACAAACAAATTTTGTTTATGTATATAACTTATATATGTGTAAGTTATATTACGTACATCACTCTATGTTTTAAACTTTTAATTATTCATAAAACAAACAAACAAATTATTGATAAAAAAAGAGAGTTTTAATTATTTATATATAACATAAACCGAGCTACATCTGGATAATGGGTAAGCGAGCAACAAGTTGCGCCGCTATCCCTTTTTGAATCGCAAAGCCTATTCTACTAAATATAAATCATTGGTTCCTCGGGCTCTGCGAGTCACTGTGGACCACCTTTTGCACCCGCTTCAAGAAGCGATCCGCCTCGGGAGCTAGGGATCCAAAAGTGTCGAAGGCAAATAGAATGAACACGTGCTGATTCTCCAAACACGCTGCCTCATGCTTAGCAAACTTCCTAGATTCCGCTCTCAAAACCTCCTGTCTCGGTACGAAGCCACTGTCTCTCAGCCCCACCAACGGGGACACCCCAGTAAGGTCAATACACGTATTAAATAATACTAATAATAATAATAATATAGGAAAAAATCAAAATATTGATAAAAAATTAACGACTGTTATGAATCCACCGACGAATTGTGCAAGTTGTATGACACCTTTTTCACAATTGTCTAAATTATGGTCACATGAACACTCCAAGTAAAAATATAATAATTTGAGTTTGTCGGCAATTTCACATTTACGTAGTATAAATAATACTACAATGTAAATGAAATATCATCCCAGTACACATTCTCATCTTTTCCTTTTATGCTCTTGTTTCTTTGTTCAAATATTACTTCAATAATATTGTTGTAATTAAGGCTAATATTATAACACGTTATCAGCACGAGCCGCTTATATCCTAATCAAGAAAGGTAATAGACACAAAGGTATCAACATAAGCATCATAAACACTTCTTTAATTATGTACGTTGGAAATATATATATATATGCATATACATATACTAAGTAATAGCAATAATGTGTATAAACGTTGTTATTAAAATTTGATAACCATTCTAACTTTTATTTATATATGCACACTAATATCTCATTTAGAAGTTAGATTTATTTACACTAACAATTCTATTCTTATTATTGTACATACTAATTATATATTTTATAAAATAAACTGTATTTAATATCTTATTTATTATCTTACTTTAAAATAATTAATATTATATATTATATATATATACACACACATATACAAACGGTAATGTTACCGTTATAAAACGGTAATATAACCGTTGTAAAAGGTTATAAATTTTCACTATAAATAACCAATCATTAACCCCATTTCATTTACAACAAACATTCTTCTTATTAAATTTATCCAAGATAAAGTTCTCAAAATGATTCACCCGGTTTTACTGTTGGTCACTATAATGCTTATACTACTTCTCATTCTAATTTTTAATCTCCCATCTGAAGATTTCGGCATTTTCTTTTTCTTTTATATGTTTATAGCTCTACCAATGTATTGTATCTCATTGTTGATTGATATATATGGATTCTAATATTTATCTTATTATTTGCTCTATTATGTTTAGCAACAAAATGTCAAATATAGCAAAACTCGAATTCCCTGCACTCAACATTTCTGGAGAAAATTATATGTCTTGGACAGCAAATGTCAAAAGACATTTAAAATCTATGGATGTGTTAGACACAATCCAAGAACACAATGATTGCTCTGACCAGGATAAAGCAAGAGCTGATGTTTTCATCCATAAACATATTGATGAATTATTACAGCATGAGTATTTTAATTATGATAACCCATATATGATATGGGAAGATTTAAAAAGCAGATTCGGTCATCTAAGGGAAGTTTTACTTCCTACTTCTAGAGATGAATGGAACAGTCTTAGGTTCCAGGATTTTAAGAGGGTAAATGATTACACCTCTGCTTTATACCGAATTTGTTCAAAGCTAGAATTTTGTGGGTATCCCTTAACAGAGGAAGAAAAGTTAGAGAAAACTTTCTCCACGTTTCATGCATCAAATATAAACTTGCAAACACATTATCGTTTGCAGAATTTTAGGAGATACTCTGATCTAAATGCATTACTCCTTGTAGCAGAGAAAAATAATGAATTATTGATGAAAAATCATCAATCTCGTCCCACGGGTTCATTAGCAATACCAGAAGCACATGTTGCTCACAAAAGTTCTCATAAAAATTCTGATCATAAATGGGAACAAAGTCGAGGACGAGGCCGTGGACGTGGACGTGGTCATTTTGACAAAAGGCATTTTAATGATCGTAAGCATCCATTCAAATGGAACAATAACTCTTACGGTCGTGGTCGTGGCCGTGGTCGTGGTCGTAACCAGAGAGCCAATAATTATCATGTCCCACACAATACCAATTCCAACCACCAAAATAAATGGAATGAAGCTGGTAGGTCCGAAAACAATGGCACTTCATGTTTTAGATGTGGAAGTACAAACCACTGGGCAAAGGCTTGTCGCACAGCTCCACATCTGTGTGAACTGTACTAAGCCTCTCTAAAAGGAAAAGAGAAAGAAGTGAACCATGTTGATAACTTTAATAATATCAATGCTGAGCTGAGCGTTGAAGACTTTGGGGTAGAACTTTGAAACAAAGTTGCTTGACCACTATAATTAGATGCAGTTATTAAGTGTGTTCTCATTATCTTTAATTATGTAGTTCCTCTTTCATGTACTACTTGTGTTTCAATTAAATAAAGTTCTTATTAAAATATCATATGTCTTCGTTATACACTTATTTTTTTTTTCTCTTAATATTTTTCAAGATTTAAAATGAAAATCACCGGAGCACAAGATCAAACAAATGAAGAAGATATATGTATAGCGGATAGTGGAGCCACGCATACTATACTTAGATCTAAAAAATATTTTTATAAACTGAAACCAACAAAAGGGATCATCAATACAATATCAGGTCCTACAAACTTGATAGAAGGAGTGGGAAAAGCTAATTTAGCATTACCAAATGGTACAAAGCTCAAAATAGAAAATGCTTTATTTTCCCCAAAATCAACAAGAAATTTGTTGAGTTTCAGAAACATATATCATAATGGATATGATACTCATCAAGGACTGTTAGTAATGAAAAATATTTGCATATCATAAGCAAAGATAAAATATTGGAAAAATTGCCAATGCTCCATTCTGGTTTGCATTATACATATATAAATGTGCCTCAAGCACATATGGCAGTCAAAGAAAATTGTTGCGATTCTGGTATCATAAACTTATGGCATGACAGATTAGGCCATCCAGAATCCACAATGATGAAAAGGATCATTGAAAATACACATGGGCATCCACTGAAAGGTCAAAAGATCCACAAAATAGATAAAATGCCTCAATGTACATCTTGTTCTCTTGGAAAATTAATTACAAGGCCTTCGCCATTAAAAGTCGATAAAGAAACACCAATGTTTCTTGAAAGAATTCAAGGTGACATATGTGGACCAATTCATCCACCATGTGGACCATTTAGATACTTCATGGTCTTAATAGACGCATCCAGCAGATGGTCTAATATCTCTTTATTATCGACTCGTAATGTTGCTTTTGCAAAATTTCTTGCTCAAATTATCAAATTACGTGCACATTTTCCGGATTATACCATTAAAAGAGTAAGGCTTGATAATGCGGGAGAATTTACATCACATGCTTTTGATGATTATTGCATGTCTGTGGGGATTGTTGTAGAACACCCTGTTGCTCATGTACACACACAAAATGGCTTAGCCGAGTCGTTGATCAAACGCCTACAGCTAATAGCTAGACCATTAATAATGAGGACAAAACTCCCTGTTTCTATTTGGGGTCATGCAATTATGCATGCTGGATCATTAATCCGCGTGAGACCAAGTGCAAATTATAAATACTCTCCCACACAACTTATTTCTGGAAATGAGCCAAATATCTCTCATCTTAGAATTTTTGGTTGTGCTGTGTATGTTCCTATTGCACCACCACAACGCACAAAAATGGGTCCCCAAAGAAGGTTGGGAATATATGTTGGATATGAAACATCTTCCATCATAAGATACCTTGAACCTTTAACAGGTGATGTATTTATAGCACGTTTTGCTGATTGTCATTTTAATGAGACAATGTTCCCGACATTAGGGGGAGAAATGAAAAAGCAAGAAAGAGATATATCATGGTGTGTGCCATCATTGTTACACCTAGACCCGAGATCAAAACAAAGTGAGACAGATGTTCAAAAAATAATACATCTACAAGAAATTGCAAATCAGTTACCTGATGCATTTACTGATATAAACAGGGTCACTAAATCTCATATACCAGCTGCTAATGCTCCAGCTCGAGTTGAGATTCCAAGCAAGCAAAACCATAATAATGCACCTCATGAATCTCAAAAACGTTTAAAACGTGGAAGGCCAATCGGTTCAAAGGATAAAAATCCTCGAAAAAGAAAGGGTTCTGAGAAGGATACTGACCCTAAGGAAGGAATGATTGACAAAACCTTCCCTCAGGAAAGAATAAATGATATAACATTTCCTCAGGAAGAAATAAATGATTCCAATAAAGAATTGTCAATAAACTATGGTAAATCACATATAATGTGGGATCGAGATGAAATGGAAAATATTGATGATATATTTTCTTATTCTGTGGCAAGCGATATCATGGAAGAAAATGATGACCCTGAACCAAAATCTGTAGATGATTGTAAAAATCGACAAGATTGGAACAAATGGAAAGATGCTATGCAAACTGAATTGAACTCACTAAACAATCGAAAGGTTTTTGGACCTATTGTCATTACACCAAAGTCAATGAAACCTGAAGGATATAAATGGGTTTTTGTGAGAAAACGAAATGAGAAAAATGAAGTTACAAGATATAAAGCAAGACTTGTAGCTCAAGGTTTTTCTCAGAGGCCAGGAATTGACTATGAAGAAACGTATTCTCCTGTCATGGATGCTATTACGTTTAGATATTTAATCAGCTTAGCAGTCTCTAAAAAGTTAGAGATGCGCCTTATGGATGTTGTCACAGCTTACTTGTATGGATCACTAGATAGTGACATCTATATGAAAATTCCCGAATGATTTAAACTCCCCGATGCAATAAGCTCAAAGCCTAAGGAAATGTATTCCATCAAATTACAAAGATCCTTGTATGGACTGAAACAATCTGGAAGGATGTGGTACAATCGTTTGAGTGATTATTTGATAAGCAAAGGATACACAAATAATCTTATTTGTCCATGTGTCTTCATCAAGAAGACAACATCAGGATATGTGATCATAGCTGTGTATGTTGACGATCTAAATTTAATTGGGACACAAAAAGAAATTAATGAAGCAATTGCTCTTTTAAAGAAAGAATTCGAAATGAAAGATCTTGGAAAAACCAAATATTGTCTTGGTTTACAAATTGAGCATATGCATAATGGGATACTTGTGCATCAGTCAACTTATACTGAGAAACTCTTAAAACGTTTCAATATGGACAAAGCAAATACTTTAAGCACACAAATGGTTGTTAGATCACTCAATGTTGACAATGATCCATTTCGTCCTTGCGAAGATAATGAAGAGATTCTTGGTCCCGAAGTACCATACCTCAGTGCAATTGGAGCACTTATGTATCTTACTAACTGTACAATACCTGACATTTCTTTTGCAGTTAATTTATTGGCAATATTCAGTTCATCCCCTACTAAAAGACATTGGAATGGCATTAAACATATTTTTCGGTATTTAAAAGGAACTGTTGATTTAGGTTTATTTTATCCTAACGATTCAAAAGAAGGGTTAGTTGGTTATGCAGATGCAGGTTATTTATCTGATCCCCATAAAGCAAAATCTCAAACTGGATATGTATTTAAGAATGAAGGAACTGCGATTTCATGGCGTTCTCAGAAACAAACACTCATTGCAACATCTTCAAATCATGCTGAAGTCATTGCATTGCATGAAGCTTCAAGAGAATGTGTATGGTTAAGATCTATGTCACGACACATATTGATTTCTTGTGGACTAGAGAAAGATCGAATTCCAACTCCTATCTATGAAGATAATGCAGCTTGTGTCTCGCAAATGAAGGAATGATATATCAAAAGTGACAGAACAAAGCATATACCACCAAGATACTTTGAGTATACTCGAGACCTTATTAAAGACAATCAGGTTGAAATGAGATATGTCCAGTCCAGCAACAACTCAGCTGATCTTTTCACATAAACACTTCCCACAGCAACATTCAGGAAACATGTTCATGATATTGGCATGCGCCATGTACGAACAATGTAACGACCTGCAATTTGAGGGGGGAGCTATATACTGCACTCTTTTTCCCTTAGCTAAAGTTTTTTCCCATTGGATTTTCCTTTAGCAAGGTTTTTAATGAGGCAGTACTTCAAGACCCCGAAGTTTTGAAAATGTGTCATCCAAGGGGGAGTGTTATGAATCCACCGGCGAATTGTGCAAGTTGTATGACACCTTTTTCACAATTGTCTAAATTATGGTCACATGAACACTCCAAGTAAAAATATAATAATTTGAGTTTGTCGGCAATTTCACATTTACGTAGTATAAATAATACTACAATGTAAATGAAATATCATCCCAGTACACATTCTCATCTTTTCCTTTTATCCTCTTGTTTCTTTGTTCAAATATTACTTCAATAATATTGTTGTAATTAAGGCTAATATTATAACAACGACTCAATTTTGTTGGTTTTCTTTTTCACAATAATGTTTGTGACGTATTTATTAGTTTTTATTTTATTTTTTGATTTTTCGAATGCATTATACAATTGTCATTTTATTTACATGGTTTATTTAGCACACACTTGGTGCATTACGAAGAGTGGACACTTGGCATGCCAGGATATGGAAAGGTGGGACCTACCGACATGAATAAACTCATGTTAGATTTATTACAAAAATATATAAAAAATATAAAATAAGAATCACTACTTTTAAATAAAGATAATTTAATAATAATACTAGGGTGATTGAGATTGGAATTTAAGAAACATTATTTGACTAAAATGTTTGTATAACGTCAATGATTTAAAAGTATGGTTTGATAAATCATTACAATAATATTATCTGTATCTTTTCTGAAAAAAAAATAGACAAACAAATTAAGGTTTTGTTTTAAAAAATGTAAAATATGTTTTATAACTATCATTTCATTCCTCTTCACGTGAAAGAAGTTGAGACGTAAGGAATGTTTCACCTCATATACTATCAATAAAAATGTTTCAACTCAAATACCATCAACGTGTATAGACACACTAATTTTGATTAAGATGATAACTTTGTGGTTAATCATGATTTGATGGAAGTAATTCGGCAAGGTGTGTTGTGGGCTTGAAATGTGATAATAATAAATTGGAAAACGAAATGGTAAGATGAAACTAAATGATTAGTTTGTTTTAATAATTTATCACTTAAAATTGCATAATATTGCTTCAAATCTTGCAAAATCTCCGGCACAAAGAGGGCAGCACCCCGATCACCCTTTGGTTGTAATGGTGATTTACGTCCCTTTGTCTACGTGACAAGAGCAACATTTAGCCCCCCCCCCCCCCCCCCTCGCCCCAAAAAAAATTCACCTTTGCTACAAAACAAGGCGTTATCAAAATAATTTACTTTAATTTTATAGTATTTTAGGCCATATCTATTTTACTTTTGTATTTTATGTACAAATAATAAGATGTATATGAAATTTAATTTGTGTATGTTATACAGTATAATTCATATATAAATAACAATGACATTTAAACCGTAATTATAAACAAAAATGCATGCAGTTTAGAAAACTAATGAAGCCTAATTAGGTTGGTTTAATAAGACATGATAAGATACATCGATGATGTAAACACCTAGTTAGAAAACAATATATTGACTTGTATAAAATTATATAATTATTCTTCCAATGGGAGGAGAGTACAACCCTAGCCTAACCTCTTTGTCACTAATATCAACATTTAGACTATATGTTCTTTAAACGTACGATCTAAAAAAATATGTTATTCGATCTATAACTTAATTTTGTTTCTGCTCATAGACAAATTTAAATTGGAAGTGACGATGGTAAAAAAAATTATGCATTATTATTGTGTCTGATACTTTATTCATATAACATATTTTCAAATGTTGACCCGATAAGCACAATAGAAAACAATGTAATTACAGTTGTGTGGTATTTCTTACTCTAAATGGACATTTTTTATTAAAAAATTGGACAATATTTGTGACGCGATTCGACCTAGAAAAAAACCCTCGAATGTATGAATAACTAAGCATGATGACATTTATAAAAGTTTTTAATCTTCTTCTCTTCTATCAATATAGCTAATGCTTTAATTTATTTACTTTATTAATAAGTCATACCACTAGACAAAGAAACATGTCACAAACCTTGTACGTATATATCATCCTGTCATTTTACAATATAATATAATAATGATGTGCATTCACAAATTTATCGTATTTTATGTACTCATGTTATTTAATTTTTTAATATTTGTTTCACTCATAACTGTTTTTTTACTTATGAAGATGTTATTTCTCTACTCATGAGGACATTAAAAATTCAAAGTGAAAATATGTTTTATATATATTTGGGGGGGGGGGGGGAGGTTAACGTACAAATAAAATAAACGTGCTAAACGTGAGTATCAAGTGGAGTAATTATATATACAAATAGAGTAATTATGTAATTACTTCATAGAGTAATTATCATAGAACAATTACATAATTACCCTACTTGTATATATAATTACTCTACTTGATTCTCACATTTAACACGTTAATTTTATTTGTAATCGATCCAAACCCTATGTATTAATATATGTTTTTTAAGACTCAAATTAGATAATATTGGATACCAAAAAAGACTATATAACATGCCCTTCTTTTGACACTAAACCTTAGTCAACAAACCTAGATTTAATTAGTAGACCTATTGTTAGTTTTTGTCATACATAAAATAAAGTATTGGGTTGAATGTGATTTAGGGTATTAATAGATGCTCTATGTTAAACATATTAGTTGAGAAAAATAATAATTTAATGCAAATAATAGAGTTGGGAAAATTCCATGACTAGTTGATTAATATATAATTTTTTCAATAGATAATTAATCAACAAGATTAAGATTGGATAACAAACATTTGCATCAATAGCAATTGCTTATCAATTCCTATCAAGTATCAAAAGTGGCGAGTTTACAAATATATATTTCATTTTTATTCCATCTTATAATCATACCCGAAATAAGTTCATGTAACAAACCAAACAGATCCAATTCAATCCAGTCAAGGCGTCAACCAACAAATAATCTGATGTATGACGTATCAACAGACACTCTTCGTTTAAGCAACAAGAAGTTTATGGATTTGTTCTTGATCGCCAAGGTAGAGACTTAACACAGGGTCAATCGTCTATGGGATGTCCCCACCAAGTACAATTAACTATGGAGTTCTCATCACATGAATCCACGACTAATGTGGTGATGCGCCCAACCATGTTCGTGATATCATGACGAGACATTGCCTATGTCTCAATATATCTAATGTGAACCAAAAAAGCATAACGATGTAGGACTTGCTTAAGATGTTGCAAATATCCACCCTTGAAACTCATCGTCTTCGATGATACTTAACCCACCATTGTGATTTTAACATTAGAATATTGGTATATCAAATGTTTAAAGCAAAGTCTATATATTAAAGCAAACCCTATAAACCATAAGAAATATAGTAACTAATTATTGTCTTAAGTTCTTAACGACACATGTTTAAAGCAAAGTCAATAAACCATAAGAAAAATAGTAACTAAATTATTGACTTAACAACAAATGTTTAAAGCAAAGTCTATAAATTAAATAAGTTGTTTGGTGGTGTTCAGTGTTCACTGTTTAATTTGGTCGTTTTGCAAAAATCGCTAGCTACAATTTTGAAAAACAACAAATCAATTCGGAGGGGTTGGTTTCGGTTAGCAGTTTTCTTACAATATTGTTTTATTTTTTTTTTCAAAAGCGTAATGTTGCATTATTTACAAAAACGATAAAAAAATAGTTTATGAACATCATATACATTCATATTGCATATTTATAAAACAAAAAATAAGTGTTATACCCTATAAACCATCTAACCAACAAAACCAAACTGTAAATTAAACCATATACACTTTAAACCGATTCGCTTCAACACATTTCAGTCGTTTCGATGATACATGAACTGTAACCTACATTTAAAAAACACATAATTTGATTTCCTTTATTACAAATACTACTGATTAATTTTATTATGAAGTTGCATCAAAAGGTATGTAAGTGCATATTGTCGTTTTTGTATATGTGTTGATTGGTATCTATAATATATATAAACGAAGACATAAAAATCCTACGTGTCGTGATGTGGTCGCTCCCCTTTTTTTAGAGTCACCAGATTTGCTTGATTTTTAAATGGAGGCTTCTCATGCATTTGACCCGAATTCATGGGTATGGGTCTTACCAAACCCAGATATTCCTTAAACGGGTTATAACATCTCATTAAATTAAAAATTATTCTCACCAAATTATTTATGTAAAAATCATATAAAATAGGATATAACAAAAAATAACATCTTGTTTATTTTAAAAGATATACATACATATATATATATAGGGTAAGGATCCTAAGAGAACACTTTGCAAATTGAGAACTTTGGGAGAACCATTTTGGACCACTAAAAACATCTTTAAAAAAATCATAAAACAAAAAATAACAAAAATTTTAAAAAAGTAAAAAAACCAAAATTCTTATATTTCTGCCCGGTTCATTAAAAAAAATTAAAAAAAACGTTGTATTATACACATATGTATAATTTTATTTAATATTTAATTACATAATATACACAAATGTACAGTATCATTTATTTTAAATTATACACATGTGTATAAAAAATCATGTAAATGTACATATATGTATATATTATACTTATGTGTATATAATTTGCTAAACCAAGTTTTTTTTAATGAAACCGGGATGTTAAAATAAGAATTTTGGTTTTTTTTACTTTTTTCATTTTTGTGTTTTTTTTTATTTAATGAATTTTTTTATATTTGGGTTTTTTGTGGTCCAAAATGGTTCACATAGTTCTAAATTTCAAAAAAGTTCTCTCATGATCCTGATCTTATATATATATATATATATATATATATATATATATATATATATATATATATATATATATATTATTTGAATTAAAAAACCAATTTGATAGTAAAAAAAATAAACGGGTCTTGGGTCTCATCAAACCATAAGTATATATTAACTTTCCTAAATATTATTTATAATTAAAAAACCAATTTCATAGTAAAAAAATAAACGGGTCTTAGGTCTCATCAAAACCATATAGCTTTTAAACCGGGTTATAACATCTCATTTATTTGTGAAATAATTTATCATCAAACCATAATTATATTATTAACTTTCATTCAATAAAAAAATATAAATTAAAAAAATAAATAAATATTAGAACAAACAATATAAAACAACCCCCGTAATACGGGGGATAAAAACTAGTATATGATAAGTAATTCTTTTTAAAAGCAATGATTCTTGTTTTGTTTTCACCAAATAATACATCATACATTAATGTTATCTAAATAAAAAAAACACCTTTTAATGGATAATTATAGCACATTTAGCCATTCAAGTTATAAAAAAAGATCCATGTGATGTGCATATTATCGAAGAAGCCAAAGACACTATAGATAAAATAATAAATTTATAACTAAATTTAAATTGGTTAATGTTAATTTAGTCTCATGTACATGCTAAACAACAATATGGACAAAAACTTGCTTTAATATCATTAAGGTATTATATACATTTATTTAAATAGTCACATATGGTTAACAAGTGATTTAGTTACTAAGCTTTTGTACAAGTAGATATCATTTGAATATTAATATCATTTTCAATAGTGACAAGATGGTTACCAAACTAAAGGAAATGCAAATGATCCCACTAGTGTTGTATAGGTATGTTATAGCTTATCTTTGACTATCATATATTCAAAAAAAACTATATAATGTATTTAGAAAGATTTATAGTAGATATTTTGTGTTATACCATCCAAAATATTTGTTTCTTTTGCCGGGTGAAGATTTCTTGAAGGTCACTCATTTTAGTATTACTTTTGTTTAAACATGTTTAACTGTGAAATTCTTCTTTATTAGGGTTTCACTTTAATTATATATTTTTAGAACATCCAAAATGCTTGTCATTAAAAGCTTAAGGATGTATGTGACAACTAATGTAATGTTTACCTATTTAGGTAGTTTTTTACTTGTTTGATGGGCTTATGGATATGGGCCCAATCATTTAACTTAAAAAAATGGTACATTAATATTCTTACGGTTTTATCATGAATTAAATTCTTATGATACCTTTTTTAAAAATCGACGACTTTCTTTTTGGTGTTTAGGCCATCGAACTCTGTAAGCTGGAGAGTCATGTTGTTTTACTCATGTCAGACTGTGTTGTCTTAAACGAGCTCACGTTGGCTTTAGAGTTTGGCTTGGGCGTTTCCTCGGGAAACCATAGCGTCGATTGCCACTTAATAGTTATTGTGCCACCACAAGAGTATAACTCTCTGGGGTAACATACAGTGGAACGAAAACCCGGGTGGGCTCAGGATTCGAACGGACAATCTCGCAAGGCACTCAAATCTTTCATTGTCATAATCCACCAAAAGTGACACAAATTGAGAATCAAACTTGAATCTTCACTGAAGAACCAAAACTTTTCTATCACTAGACTACAAAGTAATGGATTAATTCTACTGATATATGAAATTCTAATAGAATTAAAAATATCTATTTATTTATATTAAAAACAATTATAAATTATTACATTCTACTATATTATATTATAAAACATACAGTTCGTTATTAATTTAAAAATTTAAAATTACAAACCATACATCAAAAATCAAAATTAAACCACTCCCTCCAAGTAGTGTTGTAAATATCCTGACTAGATGTCGATTAATGCTAGTTAATTTCGATTGGTTTTGATAAATTCTGATTAATCTCGATTAATCACTAGTCTCCACCTTACTATCCAATTTTTAGAACACTGCTCCAAGTCTTCTGACATATAAGTACAATGTAATACGAAAATAAATAAATTTAAAAATGTAATGGCATGTCAAATTTTCTTTATTAAACGACCACACTCACCATTAAGAGGGTTGTCAATTCACCACCTCTTTTAATATTTTTCAAAGAAAAAAGAGAGGGTAGAATTAAATGCCGTAGAAAAATAGGCACAAGAAGACACCATTAATGACCCTTGTTAATGATTGTCACATCATACAAGACTAAAGAGTGAAATTTAGTCATTTAGGGGAAATAATTGTATAAATATAATACCTTTTTAGGTATATATAATTGGCCCCGTTGATACTATAGAAGATGCAAGCAAATTGATAACGTCTCAATGCATGAAAGTTCACCGAATCTATCGAGTATCGATCAGTCTGGTCTTAGAAACGAGTTGGCCAACAAAAGTATTAGACATGATTCGATGGTTCCTCTCTATTTTTCACCGATTTTGACTTGTTTTCACCAAATCGGTCATCAGTGTTGTAAATGACTAATAACAACGATTATTAATAGCTGAATAAACCAACACCAGCAATTTCAGTCGAACTACTTCTCAAGGCAATGCTAAATTCAAAATATTGAACACGACACTTAAATGTTAAACTAACGAACGTAAATAAAACTGATCATTGAATGATACAAGAAATTTCATATTGGTGTAGGTAAAGGTCACCCACTAACGACATTTTGTAGCACTTATGTGATGTGACTCGGTGTTACACAATGACTCTCATACAAAGAATTAAGTATGCATACTCGTCATTTCTAAGGAAAAGGGGCTAGAATGTCTCGACCCACTTTTACATATCCCTACAAATGAATACTTATGTCTATACTAAATATTGGCCGTAGTGGGTGTGTGGGTGTGTGTGTGTGGGGGGGGGGGGGGGGTTCTCTCACTGTGACGATGCTAACGGTGTTCTAATTTGCATAAATACTTAAATACATTGCTTTCTTAGAGTGATCTACATTATATCCATGTATTTTCAGTCTAGAATAATATAGAATGTTTCACTTGAATGGATTAATGTGAATAAGGTATACAAAAGTTGACCTAACATACATGTTTATATAATGGTGTACAAGTTGAAAAATTAGTGTTGTTTCATGGTTTCAAATGAGAGGGACATATCCAACTGCCCATCACAGCTCACATTTGGACTAAGTCATTGGCTACTATGCTATATTACAATAACAAAACTTACATGTGAATACTTGAAATATACAACATTTTAAAGGAGTTACCTTATGTTCTATTTTATGGTATTAATAGAAGTTTTGTATTTATGCTTTAGAGCAGTAGAGAAAATATATAATACAATAATTGCTTAACGTATATTAGATACAAGAATACTTATTTTCATTAAATTAATCCATGAAATCACATCACAAGATCTCGAAATCGTCAATACATATCTGATTAATCACTGGGTCCCGAAATAAACAGTTTTGGATCGTTAATTGATCAATTTTTTTTACTTTTCTTCACATAAACCGTTTTTTAGCGTTTTAGTTTTTGGCTGAGTGTTTTCGTATTTTTGCCCTTGACCGTTTTTGTTTTTGTCTTTGAGCATGTCGCGTACATATCGTACATTAAGCAATTATTGTATAGTAACCTCACCCTAGAACAGTATATCAATATTCTTACGTAACTAATTTATGAGTATCTCAGTTTTAAGTTCGATTGGAAATTTGGTGTCCAGATCAATGTTGTTAACGTTTGTCCATTAAATTTTTGTGTGTTCCTTGTATGCGAGGGCATTCTTTTAATTATTTTGCTTGGAGGAGGGACCGTATACAACAAAATAACTATGACTATCCTTGTATTTAATGTCACGTTTGTAACATCTTATATTATGCGCTACATCTAGATGTAGCCGCTCTCTCTTAGTCTAATAACATAGTCAAGCGTCAGTATATAAACTCTCACTTCTAAGATCTAATAACGCGAATTAAGGAAGTTATAAGCGTCATTTTGTTTAATCTGTTTAGAAATATAAGTTATTATCGTGGTCTACAAAAATGTTAATATATAAACTCTCACTTGAGAAACCTAATTCAGTGATTCCAAGTACACGATGTCTTCAAAATGTACCAAATAAGCTGTACTGTGTAATTTAGTTGTGTTGTGAAATGATTAACGTTGTGTATCTAAACCAACACGGTCTAACATGAACGTAATATATATATATATATATATAAAAGTTTCTCCTTGTCCGGAAATATATTCATTAGTATTATCAGTCATGTGCTCTTTGACATTCTCTAAGTGTGAGACATCGATCCATGTCGTTAGATATTGTTTCATACCAGGTATATATCATTACATATGCACCTACATGAGATGATATTGAATGAAACCAAGCAATTCGGATTGCCACCTCGTATTTTAAAACTCTATGAAGATTCAGAGCGTTGTTAGGAGTGTATGGAGATTATGGAGAATAATAAAGATTTCTTAGGAATTGTTACTGAGCTTTATAAAACCAATGAATCACAACAAACACGGACATGCTTTAAACAAATTTGGTTTTATGAAACCGAATTCCATACCTGAAGCATGAACCTGATTTGTTAGGGGTGGAAGCCGATAAAACCCGAGTGGATCTTGAAGGATTCCCCTCTCACCCTAACTTAGTTTTTTTTTAACTAATTTTTATCCATCTATTTCACTTAATGTCTCAAGTAAGATTAAAACCTACTACATTTAAACGTAAGACATATATTTTTGTCATCAAACTAGTGTTTGTCTCACCCTAACTTAGTAGAGTCATAAAATAACACATACTAACTTATTCATAAGTTTCTTTACATGAAAAAAATGTGTACCCCCCAACTTTTACATTTAAAATTCATGATATTTTGAGCAACAACAATGGAAATTAAGTAATATTAATTAATTAATGGTGAAATAAGAAAGTGGGACAATGATATTGGTGTCGTTCCCAAGGATTGGTCATTTTGTATGGTCCATTTATTTGTTGGTAGGAAGGGCACCACATGAGGTTGATCCTACCATGCCATAAGTTTAAATGTTTTCATTATTTCTCTTTATATATTTTTATTATACATTTATAAACATATCTTGAATATTTTATTTATCACACTACCTTACATGTCTTAAAAGTCGATTACCACGAGGCAAAGGTCATTTTAGAACCGTCTTGGACCAGATTTAGAATCATTCTCAACAGTTTGTGTAGACAGATTAAAGGCTTTCTCGAGATTCAATATCGTTTTAGTAATATATAACAAAGGATTATTTTGGGAGCTGCCTTACGTGTATATAATAGTCACATGTGCAATAAATTATGTTTGTATCTTGTAGTATAAAAAATGCGGGTGACGTATTTCATATCTAGCTCTACACATCGACTACCTGTTACAAACTAGTTATCAATAAGTTCCTAAGTATAATTGTTTACGGTCCTATGTGGTTAAATATTACCTCGTTTGAAAAACTTAAAATATTCAATTACACTTTCACTAGTTTCGTATTTTTAAGATTTTCAGAATTTTTAACAACGTTTACGCATAATTTTTAATCAAATTGATGCAAAGAATAATAGACGCTCGACATGAAGTTTGCGTATAAACAAATAAATAAATTTGATCACATTTTTGGTTTATGGAAGATCTAATGATCCGTAAACCAAATAATATAAAATGTTGTATTTAAAGACTAAAATGGGTATTAGTCTATTAGAAAAACCTTATAAGACATCATTATTAACATTTATAAACAAAAGGTTGTTACTTATAGGATGAAATTAGTATCGAATATCAAAATCGAATACCATATCGAATTTCTTCATATCTGTATGATACCACTTAAATTCAGAAACCAAATGACACCGAAACCGAAAACAAAAGGAATACCATTACCAATATCAATTGTGTTTGATCGACATGCGTTTGGTACGAGACAATGTCAATACTGTACCGATATTCGACATTTTTTTTTTCTTATTTCACTTCACATTGAACTTGTCAAATTCTAATGATTTTTAAAATTTTAAAGCTATATTAAGGGGTTGTTTATTATACCAATTAATTAGTACCTTGCTTATTTATTTGATTGCCATTCTTGTTATGCTAATATAGTATTGTCTTTTAACAGATGTTAGATAACAAACAAATAATACATAAACAATAAGAAAGTAAAAACTTATGTATTCATTGTTACTTATTTTTTTATTTATATATATAATGGGAAATTGATTGTTATTTAACTGACAAACTGACCGGTCAAAACTGACAATTGGTGTGGATCCAGCAATGAAATCGATAAATGTGAAAGACCACATAGATTAAACCAACACGGCCCGACTGACGGACTCCATATAAACATCATTTTTTATTTTCAATTATATTTTTCACCAAATTTCTAATAAAAATATATATATAAAAAAATACTTATTGTTGTTTTATTCATGGGATGGTAAAGTGGTTTAGGTGTGAAATGTGAGGTCGTGAGTTCAATACTCATAGTGTACAAACTTTACGTGTTCAAAAGAATAACAAATTTTTTTACCAATGTGGTGTAGTGATAGAAAGGGCATGAATGACTTAATAAAAGAAGTTTGAGATTTTTGTTATCTCATGTTCGATCCTAAGGACATTCGTGTTTTACCACCTGTGAGTCTTTGGGCGATTGGTTTTACCGAAACTAGAAATAACTTGGCTTTATACGACTGAGTACCTAGACAATTCTCTGTTTGTTGGTCGTTAAAAAAATCATTGATTTGGTTGCCACTAATATGTTTTTTAAAAAACAAATAAATTATAATACCCACTTATATGCTTTTTTAATATAAAATTATAATACCCACTTTAATATTCTTATGAAGCATACTAAGCGTTAAACGCCATTTCAAGAGGGTGTTTTGAATGTGTGAATGGCTTCTTCAGTTTAGACTTAAGTTCGTTAAAGTTTAGCTCGATTCATACTTTTAGAAGCCAATAACCAGTAGCTTACCTATGTTTTGAGGATAGGTATGGTCGCACACCATGAATTATTAGCATGCTTAAGCATTGAACGCCGTTCAAGAGGGCTCTTTGAAGGTGCGAAGGGCTTCTTTAATTTAGGCTTAAGTTTGTTAAAATTTAGCTCGATTCTTGGTTTTAACTTTTAGAAGCCAATATCCAGTGGCTTACCTATGTTTTGAGGATAGCGTGTGGTTGCACACTACGAAATTTTTGACCGACTCTTTGAAAAAGAGCAACAGTATCATTCTGAAGTCTCCGTATAGCCCACCAAATAACGTAAATAAACCACACCGACACTCCTTTCTTAGCCACGCTTAACGAAGTATTATCAAGTTGATTTATTAAATCAAAAGAAAATCTTAAAATAGGCAATTTTGTATCGAGCCACCTTTCGACAAACCCCAAATCTTATAGCACACGGACTAGCCACAAAAATTCTCCATTCTCTGCATTCAACTCAACTACCCCCGAATCCAATATTTTGTTCTTGCACTTCGATGAATTTTGGTGAATACTTCCCGGTTTTCTCCAATTACACCTTACACCGTCTATCTCGTCAATAGTCACCTTCCACCTCTACCTCTACCTCTACCTCCACTCCCATTATCCCCCATATCCCTTTTCCCGAATGCACTTCGTGTGCTCTTATTAAGCGAACCACGATCACCAAATACATACAGAGCAAACTATGTTCCGTCATTACACAAGGAAAATAAAGAAGACGGCAGATTAGTTAGACGCATTATAATATTTTTATTATTTCGTATTTAAACGCATTATATACTTATATAATTTAATACTTTATATAAATCTACATCTTCCTCTATTATTTCCTTTAAGGCCTGCTCGATCCTCACTCATATATACCTAATACTATTGTGACCCTCACTTGCTGACTTGCTGTTCTTGTTCAAGCCAAATTACACATGCCAAATGCATTAATAATATTATTCACGAAAATAATTACGGATCTAGAAGTTTATGAAAAGAGTACAATATAGGTCGGGTCGAAACTAGAACATATTTCTTTTAGAACTGACAAGATTTCATTAAATTCTAGACGCCGTTAATAAAGCTGTAAAAGTATTCATCTAAAAGCAACTTATTAGAGTCAATAATTAGTTTTTGACGGTGATGGTCATCCAAGATATATTCACTTAATGAAGTTTGAACTTGACACCTTTTGAATATTGAAGAAACACTAAGTGACCCGGTACAGATTATAAATAATCTGGGGGTTAAGTAATGTTTCCCACGAATGAGATCTAGCTGAGAAGGCTGTTCTTCAGGAGACCTGCAAAACAAACACCGTAAGCTCGTCACTGAGAAGGGGGGGGTTCCTCCTTGTGACCACCCTCCGGCGTGAGAATCAGACTAGGTTGCTCTGAATATAAGTGTATATTAAGAGATTGCTAGATAACTGGATAGCAGATGATCTTACCATTCCAAGATGTTGGAGTATTTATAGCCGAAGGTAGGTTTCCTAGAAGGTACAGCCGGCTGAATAGTATTCCTGTTCAACCAACAGTGGACTATGCACAGGCCATACTGGTTGGTGGGTAGGTTACGGCCAACAGTAACAAAGTCGGCTGCACTATTCCACCAACTGTAGATTATGCACGTCCTATGTACTGTGGATTATACGCAGGCCATGCTGGTTGGTGAATAGGTTACGGCCAACAGTAACACTATTTCACCAACTGTAGGCTGCGCACGTCCTGCAGTAAGGGTTGGTGAGTAGGCAGCGGCTAATAGTGACAAACAGTACTAGAGGGTGCTCCTCCTCGTACTGTTGTCGGTGAGCTGTCACCCTGTGATTGGCTCATGGGCTGTTCTGATCAGATTGTCTGTCCTATCCATACCTTGGTAGGTATAGTACAGATCTTTCAGAATCATACGGACTGGCTCACTTTGGCGGGATTGTTCCCGCCTTGCTCATTCCTTCATGTGACTACTGAAGTATCTATTGTCTTGTGCGTGTAGCCCTGCTGTCTGCGGGTAGCCTTCCCTGATGGCTTGTATCCGCAACTGCGGGAACAGGCGGGGTACTTCACCATTGGGAGGCTTTCCCTGCGTGTACAGCTTGCGTACTGCGCGTAAGGTTCTATGAGCATGGTGGGTCCTGCGGAAGCAGATGGCCTTTGCGCAGACGTCCCTGTTCAAGGTGAGTCTTGCGGGACCAACTGGGCTCTGCTGGGACCTACCTCTTCAAGTCCCCCTAGTCCAATGTTCTTCTCATGAATGTTTAATAAAGTGAGGTGAACTTTTGGACTTTAAGCAAGGGGTTTTGAAAAGGGTTTTTAGTTTTGAGGTTCTCCGTGGGGATTCTTCCCGCGGGTTTTCTAATGTCACTGCAAAAATTCCCGATTTTTTTGCTTGATCTTTGGGTATGATGCGGGTAGGTATGTAACCTTCTCGCAAGGCAGGAACGTTGAGTCTTACTTGTATATAGTCTCCATGAGGTTCTGGTGGTTTTCAACATAGTGATCAATTATGCTAAGACCACCAATTCCATTACGGAGTTTCAAACAATATAATTCTCGACGTTCCCGTTATGCGGGGATATTATTCCTCTATCCGCAAGCATTGCCTAGAAGATCCTTCTTGGTTTCAATTCTTTGCGGGTGCTAGGTATGTGAAGGGTTTTGCCTTAACACTGTACCCGCACCTGTCTTATAGTTATTTGATTGCCAAGGTATTCTTGGCTTCAATTCCCTGCGGGTGCTAGGTATGTGAAGGGTTTTGCCTTAACACTGTACCCGCATCCGGCTTATGGTTACTTGGTTGCCAAGGTATTCTTGGCTTCAATTCCCTGCGGGTGCTAGGTATGTGAAGGATTTTGCCTTAACACTGTACCCGCATCCGTCTTATGGTTACTTGGTTGCCAAGGTAAGGGGTGTTTTCCCGCTTACTTTTGAATCTTTTTTGAATTTTGAATTTCAAAATTCGAAGAGTTGGTAGAAAGATAGGAACAGTCCAAACGTCTGAAACGTCGTGCGACGGTTTCTTCTGACTGTGTCAGGACGTGCAGGAAGTTATGGTGACGTGACATTATATGGTTATTCCAGTCTCTTTTTCAGGCGCGTGGGCGCGATTTTTCGGGCGCGTGGCCGCGAAATTACTGGCACACGTCCTGTCAACAGCTGTTGCCAGCCTGTTTTTTGCCACGTGTCATAGTTTCATTGCACCCTCAATTTCTCTCTCCTCCGCATTAAATTCACCGCATTAATTGCGATTAGTATATAAAGGGGGAGAGGCCTCTTTGTAATCCACACTTTCACCTCTCTTCTTCTTCTTAGTGATTTCCGGCAAATACTCCCCTTTTCAGGCAAGCATTTTCCCGAAATCACTTTCTTCTTTCTGCAAAATGTCTTCTCGTGATGCTGAAGCTATAGCTGACGACAGGGGTACTGCTGGTGAGTGCCAGTGTGCTCTGCCCGGCGATCAGTACCGGTATGTTGTCAGGAAGTTCATGCTCGATCATCTCGAGCCTGAGTTTCCTGAATCCCACCAGACCGTGTACGATGCCCCCAGAGGCAAGATCGGGGTTTATGCTGCATTTTTTGTCTATGGGAATCTTAGATTCCCATTGACAAAATTTGTTTACCGTGTCCTTGAGAGGCACGGTGTTCATTTGACCGAGCTGCACCCCATGGCGATCGCCAAGATTCGCCATTTTGAGTGGGTGTGCCGGATTTTGGGCATCGAGCCCCATGTGGACCGCCTGATGACCTTCTATACCTGGAGGTGCATCCAGGGGTGGTACACCCTGACGACCCGTATTAAGGGTCTGAAGATTTGCGACACCGAGCGCAGTCTTCGCGCGTGGAAGCAGGAATTCTTCTACATTTCTGCCCGCGCCATCCCTCTTGCCATGAAGTTTAAAAATGGCCAAGCGATACCGAGCCTTTACGCCCCCAATTACCAGGAGGCGGAATGGTTTTCGAAGATATCCCGGGTCCAATCTCCGGTTTACCGGTTTGCGGAGTCCGGGATGGTCATGTTAGGGATGAGCCGGGTGTGGAAGAATGCGTCTCAGGTTCCCATCCTTCTCGAATATGGTTTGAACTCTATTCCCTATGGTATGTCTTGTCTTTCTTTTTGATACGAGTTTGTCTTCTAACTGTTTCTTTTCTTTCAGAGGGAAATGATTTGGAGTCGCTTCTGTACCCGCGGGAAACCGACGGTCCCGCGCGGATGGGTACTCGTGCTCTGGATGAGGGCGAGTTGCCCATCCTCGAGCAAACGGCGGATCGTTTTGTGGAGGTCTATCCGCTGGGCCACGAGATCCTGAGCCACCGGCGGCCAGGTAAGGCGATATTCTTTCCTCAATCCCTCAATGCTGTACCCGCTGTTGGAATTCTTGACCTGTCTTCTTCTGAGGAATCCTCAGATGCTCCTCCATTGGTGCGGGAGAAGAAGGCTGTTGCCGGCGGGAAAGGGAAGGAGAAGGCCTCCACAGCTGGTCCGGTGGTTCTATCTGACTCGGAGTCAGATAGTGAAGAGGTGGCGGGGAAGCCCGGTGGTGAGAAGACCACTGCTCCGGAGGCTACGACCGTTACCTCCGAAGAACCAACGAAGACGACGGTGACCGGTACCAAGAGGCCGGCTCCATCGGGTTCCTCCCCGCCCGTCCGTACGTTCAGGGTCAAGAAAACCCGTAAGTACAATCATAGTGTCTTTGTAGATTTATCACTTCATAAATTTAACACTTTCTTCTTTGTGCAGGCGTGGATGTTGACGCATTCCGGGGTGAACCGCAGGGGAGTATCTCCCCGCCAATGACGGTAGGCTCGGTCAGCCTTCCTGAGGCGTCGACCCAGGCGCCTGCGCCTGCATCCGCTGGTCCAGTTGCTCGTTCCTTTGAGCCAACTGTTCCGGCCGAGATGACGTCACCGCCGGCCGTGAGTGCGATTTTTACAGCATCCTTCACGGAGCCGGCGGTTACTGCTGCTGCTGAGGAGGCGGCGACCAAAGCGGCGACCACAACGGCGACCACGGCGGCTGCCACCATGCCCGCGCCACCGGCACCGACGGGCGGACCATCAGGTACGCGCAGGGCTTCCCGCCGATCTTTGCCACCTTCCCGTCTGCCTGACCTGTTGGATGGATTTCCTTTAGGTTCAGGTGATGGGTTTGGCGGCTATCGGCCTGTCATTGACCCTACAGGTGCGTAGGGTTCCTTTCTTTTTCCCTTATGTTTTTTATCATCTTTTCCTTACTGCCTTTGTTTCTTTTGCAGTGTCGGATTCCAATGAAGTGTATGTTCCGCGATGGAACATACGCCGAGGAACAACCCTTCGTACCCCTGTGGAGTGCGTGGACTGGGCTCGCCACGCTGCTCCTCATGGTGCGTTGGGGGAAGCCATGGCTAGCTACCAGGAGGGTAGGCTAACCAATGAGCTTCGGGTTCTCCAGGCCCGGATGCAGCCGCGCGTCGAGCTGCTTTGTCGTGAAAACGACAAGTTGAAAGCAGCTCGCGCCAAGGACGTATCTGAGGCGCGTGCTCTTCGGGAGGAGAACCAACAGCTGGCGGCAGCTGCCGCCGACAAGGAGAAGACCTTCAAGGCCCTCGAGGTTGAAGTTCAGGCGCGAATCGAGGCCCGTTCCAAGGCTGCCCAAGCTGTGAATGAACAACTTCGGCTGGCCAGGGAGACTGCGCGAAACGCAACCGAGAGGGCTGCCAAGGCTGAAGCCGTTGCTGAGCCTTTGCGTGTGGAGAATGAGGAGCTCAATGCCAAATTAGAGGCTCTCCAACGCGCTCATGATGCCTTGGCAATGGAAGATGCCAAGAAACTCCAGGAAATCCTGGACCAGAGGGGGGTGCTTGACCACACCGAGCGGAAGCTTAAGGGCGTCGAAGAGGCTGCCGCAAAGGAAGTTTTACTTGCCAACCTTAACAAGAGCGAAGCCGAACGCGCCCATAACGAAGCTCAAGCTGCCCTCCAATGGATTCTTCGAGAAGCGTTGCCTCAGGTATGTTTAGCTTTATCTTCACGCTTTTCTTTTGTAAGAAAAGGTTCTAATACTTGTATTTTTCCTTTGTAGGTTGTGCGTCGGGTCTTTTCAGAGACCTCTTACGATGATGCCATGAGCGCAGCCCTCAACGCTTCTCATGAGGATGGGGAAAAGGCCGGGTTCCTGCTTGGTCTAGGGTTTGTTGAGAAAGGCGTCCCGCCTTCCAACTTCCCTTTGTTCGATGTGGATACCGAAGCCATTTACGACCAAGCATTGAACCAATACGCCGTCTTCCCGCATCCAGTGGTGGAAAAGGTGGACGAAGTAGCTGTTGCTGATGATGGGTTAGCTGTCCTTAGAGCTTTCCTTGAACCGTCACCCTCTGCCGATGGTGCGGGTCCAAGTGGGAGTGGTCCTGAAGCATGATCCAAAAGATCCCTTTCCGCCACTAGCGTAGATATTTGCTCTACTTTTGTATGCGGTTATATACCCAGCAATGTTTGTAATTTTCAACTTGATGAAATAAAGAATGTGTTTTGTCCTTTTCTTTGTTTATTTTACGCATGTTTACACTTAGCAATTTCTTTAGTACTTAGATAAGTTAACTTTTTGACATGGTAAATTATAAGTTTATTTTTGCCTCCTCTTTCATGATTGTGCGGGTAGGACCGTCACTTGCACTTAGTAGGATGGCTAAACTTACATTTATCCTGCGTGGAAGTTTTCCTTATCTTTTCCCTGAAATTTTCCAAGTTTTCAGAATAAGTTAACCTTTGAACGTGGTAATTGATAGGTTGAAGTTTTGCTTCCTTGTTTGTGATTGTGCGGGTAAGACCGTCACTTGCACTTACAAGGATGGCTAAACTTTACTTTCATCTGACCTGCGTGTAGGTTTTCCTTATAACTTTTTAACATTTTTAGCGTTGTGTTTATGCGGGTTTTGCCGCCTTCCACACGCAACTACTTACTTCTTCTCGCATTGGTGCGGTGAATACCGGCACATGGGAAGTTCATAAGTTAAAGTTAAGGCTATCAACACATTGTGTAAGGAGAATCATTTCCATTAGAAGTGGCTCTAGGCCTTTTCTTTACAAGTTTGGAATTGATCTACATATAACATTTGCGTAATTGAGCTCCATTCCATGTTCTTGGGATAGGAGTGCAATCGAGCCTTTCAAGCCGGTATGCGCCTTTTCCCAGGACTTCTTTGATAATGTATGGCCCTTCCCAGACCGGGGCCAGCTTTCCTGGGCGCTCTTGGTTTGAAGCCTCGTTGTTACGCAGTATGTAGTCTCCTTCATTGAAGTTGCAGAGTTTTACCCGCGTGTTGTAGTACTTTTGCATTTGTCGTTTGTAATTTTCTTCACGCACTGCGGCTAAGTCTCTGCGTTCCTCGGTTAGCATAAGGTCTAACCGTCTTTCTGCATCATTGTCTTTTGGCTGGATCAAGACCCTTGGTGAGGGTAAACCAATTTCGACTGGGATCATGGCTTCAGTGCCATAAGTGAGACTGAACGGGGTTTCCCCCGTACTGGCCTTTTTCAGCGTTCTGTTTGCCCAAAGGACGTGCGGGAGCTCGTCCACCCAGCCGGATCTGTGTTTCAAGAGTCTTTTCTTTATGCCATCGACGATGCTCTTGTTTGCTCTTTCCACCTCACCATTACCTTGCGGGTGTGCCACTGAGGTAAAGGTGTGGGTGATTTGAAGTTCTTTCAGCCACTGCTGTAGCTTCTTGTCAGCAAAGTTGGTGCCGTTATCGCTCACCAGATTCTGTGGAAGTCCAAAACGACAGATAATAAATTCCCAAATAAATTTTTTGATATGTTTTGCGGTTGTTTGGGCTAAGGGTTTTGCTTCTATCCACTTGGTGAAGTAATCGATGGCTACCACTAGGAACTGAACGTTTCCTGCTGCTGTGGGAAATGGGCCTGTCACATCGATGGCCCACTTCTGAAATGGCCACGAAGAAGTGACAGGAACAAGTTCGTTCTTTGGGCGATGCGTGTTGGGTGCGTAAAGCTGGCAAGACCTGCATTTTCTAGTGTATGCCAGTGCATCCATATGCATCCCTGGCCAAAAGTATCCCGCATTGTTCAGCTTAGCCACAACAGCGCGGGGACCTGCGTGAACTCCACAGATGCCCTCGTGTACTTCCCTTAAAAGGTAGTCAGCATCTTGGTTGTCCACGCATCTTAAAAGTGGGCCAAGAAAGTTACGTCTGTAAAGGTTGTCATTGATGAGTTGATAATTCAGTGCTTTACAGCGTAGTTTTCTTGCCTGTGTTTTTGATTCTGGTAGCGTTCCTGCTGCAAGGTAATTTATTATTGGTGTCATCCATGTTTCTGTACCGGTTTGGATGACACAAATTTCCTTGTGCGGGACTGATGGTGCTTCGAGGAGTTCAATGCGGATGTCCTTTCCCAAGTGGGTAAAGGCTAGTGATGCAAGCTTGCTCAACGCATCCGCAGATTTGTTTTCGCTGCGCTTGACATGTATGACTTTACAATCATTAAAATCACGCATAAGGGTTTTTGCTTGGGCGAGGTACAGGGCCATTGTGTCGTTCACAGCCGTGTACGTCCCATTTATTTGGTTGGCCACCAGCATGGAATCCACGTGGGCTTCCAAGTTTTTCACTCCCATTTTACGCGCAATTCTCAATCCGGCCAAGAATGCTTCGTATTCGGCTTCGTTATTCGTACTTGGGAAATCCAACCGAATAGCGTAAGTATACTCTTGGCCCGCTGGGTTGGTTAATTTTAACCCTGCGCCTGAACCCTCGTTGTTGGCTGCTCCATCAGTGTAGAGTCGCCAGATATCGTTAATCTCCTGTGCTGGGGAGGGTTGAGCCTCCTCCTGGCACTCCTTCTCCCGCGTAGCGGGGACTTCTGCAATAAAATCGGCCAGGACCTGGCCTTTTATGGCTGGTCTTGGCTTGTACTTAATTGCATATTCTCCCAATTCAATTGCCCATTTGGCTAGACGTCCCGATAATTCGGGTTTGCCTAGAACGTTTGAGAGTTTGAAGTTGGTGAGAATGGTGATTGGGTGGCCCTGGAAATATCGTCTTAGCCTGCGTGAAGCGTGTATAAGTGCTAAGACTAATTTTTCGAGGGTAGAGTACCGGGTTTCTACTTCTGTTAGTACACGGCTAACATAATAGATTGGCATCTGGATGCCTTTTCGTTCTGTTAGCAGTACTGCCCCGGTTGCTCTATCTGTTGCGGAAAGGTATAGGATTAACTCCTCTCCCGCTTGTGGTGCTGTAAGTGTTGGGAGTTCGATCAGGCGCGACCGAATCTCCTGAAAAGCTGCTTCCGCTTCTGGTGTCCAGCGGAAGTGCGTTTTCTTCAAGCAGTTTCTTAATGTTGACACGAAGGGAAACGACTTATCCGCATGGTTTGCCAAAAAGCGATTAAGTGCGACTAGTCGTCCATTCAGTGTCTGAGCCTGTTTGATGGTGGTAGGTGATTCCATTTTAACAATGGCTTCGACCTTTTCAGGGTTCGCTCTGAAGCCATCTTTAGTAACAATGACTCCCAAGAACTTCCCTTCTTCCATCCCAAATGAACACTTGCTCGGGTTGAGCTTCATGTTTATCTTTCTGAGCGTGTTGAAAGTTTCTTCAATGTCTTTCAACATCGCTCCTGGTTCGGGGCTTTTGATGACCAAATCATCCATATAGACTTCCAAGTTTCTCCCGATCTGGGCCTGAAACTCTTTGTCCATCAGGCGTTGGTACGTGGACCCTGCGTTCTTAAGTCCGAAGGGCATCATTTTATAACAAAATGTACCATCGGGCGTCCGAAACGCGGTTTTGTCCTGGTCATCTACGGCCATGTGGATTTGATGGTACCCCTTATACGCATCCAAGAAGCATTTAAGGCGAAATGGTGCCAACGAATCCACTTTTAGATCAATTTCTGGTAACGGATAACAATCTTTGGGGCATGCTTTGTTCAAATCTTTGAAATCTATGCACATGCGCCATTGTTTGTCATTCTTCGGTACCATTACGGGATTTGCAACCCATGTTTGATATCTACTAACGCGTATGATGCCTGCGTCAAGGAGTTCCTTGACTTGGGTTCTACACGCGTTAGTTTGTTCAGGCCCCATTACTCTGCGCTTTTGTACAATTGGCGTAACAGCCGGATCGCACTTGAGCTTATGCTCCGCCTTACTTCGGGGTACACCAGTCATGTCAGCTGGTGTCCACGCAAAGATGTCAGCGTTTTTCTGCAGTAAGCGTTTGAGTAAGGTGCGGGTGGGATCAACGATTGTTGGTCCAATGGTAACGGCCTGGTCGGGGTATTTGCCATTGAAGGCCCAATTTTCCGGTTCGGTGATGGTTGGTTTGGTCATTTTTGGTTTGGGTTTAGATGAGACAGATGCGATGCATACCTGGGGTATGCCAGTGATCATCGCTATACCCTCAGCTGTTGGCCATCCCATCATGCCGTGGACCGAAGATACCACGGCGTTGAATCTTGTCATCCCGTCTCTTCCGAATAGGATGTCGTACGTGTGGTGTGGCTTTCTCATCACGACAAAATCCACGTCCTCTGTGCGTGAATGATTCCCATCGGTAAGAGTAACGGGGAAAGATAGGATACCCAGGGGGGTTTCTGTGCTGCCATCAAACCCTTCCATTGAAGCGTAGACCGTTTCCAAGCGTTCTTTGTCTTCATCATCCAGCTTGTCAAAGAACTGCCTGTACATCACCGTCGACGAAGCGCCGTTGTCAACAAGAGTGCGGGAAGTGATGTAATGCCCCAGCTGGCTTTTGATGACGATGGGGCCTTCTTTGCTGGGGCCTCCTGGCACTCGCGGGAAGCGCACCTCAGCTTCCTTCCACGCGCATGGTTCTGTCGCTCGTCTTTTTCTTCCTGCGACTTTGCCATGAACCATGTTGATGCTGATGTCGACGGGCTTTCGTCCGTTACCTCTGTACCAGTTGTCATTTCTTCCTCTCTTCCTGATTGATGCCACGAGATGTGCAAGTCTTCCATCCTTCACAAATGTCTCAACAATATCCTTCAGGGATGTGCACTCTTCAGTACCATGGCCCTTTGTCCCGTGGAAATCACAGGATTTGCTTTGATCCGCATTAGGTTTCTGTCGGATCAATGGGGCTTTTGGCCATGGCAATTTTTCCGTGGCAAATATCTCCGTGACGCTCTTTGTGAGTGGCGTCCACCGGTGTTTTCGGTTTGAAGGGTGTGTGTTGTCCCTTCCGCCAACAAGAGGGCGAGAGCTGGATGAGGTGTCAAAGTTTACCCTTGACTGCCAAATACCTAGCCGCCTCTTTTTGTTCTGCCGGGCGGTCCTAACGTTGTTTTCCCTTGTCCTCTGCGTGTAGAGGTGAGTACTCTGGGGAAGATCTCTTCCCAGCTGCTTCTCTGTCTCGGCAAAGCGCTTGGCTGCCGTCATGATGGCATCCCATATAGATGGCATGCCGTCCTTACCCGTTAATGTGCGGATAAGTTCTGGGTACTCGGCGCCCTGGATGAAAGCGGCGCGAACGAGATCTTCGCTTACGTTGCCCAGACTTAGTTTCTTGGAGTTGAAGCGGGTGATGAAGTCTAGTAAAGATTCATCCTCCTCTCTCACGCAGTTGAGGATCGTCCACTGCTCTTCAGTATACTTCCTCTGCTGGCTGAAGTGCTGGCTGAACTTATTCTGAAAGTCCGCCCAGTCATATATGTGGTGGACTGGTAAACGATCGAACCATGCCCTGGCTGCTCCGACCACAGTCATCTGGAACATGTAACACCACGTGGGCTCCGTCCAGTTACTGACGGTAGCCCCTGCAATGAACCTGTTCAAATGGTCGTCTGGGTCGGATAGACCATCGTAAGTGCCAATGTTGGACATTTGTTTGGCACTTCTCGGGGCAATTGCTTCCGCAATGTCCCTTGCAAATTTTGACTTTCCTGCATTCGTAGCAGTTGGTCTAAAGGTTTTGGAGAAGTCACGCGGGTTTTTCTCCGCATTTGTTGGTTTAAAGGCTTCCCCAAAATTCCTTTTTGGCTGGGGGTCCGTTTCCTTACGCTTCCCTTTCGCCATATGGCGAGGGTTTGCGTCGGTGTCGGACTCCCCCTCGTCATCTGAGTACTCGCCCTCGCTGTTCATAATGAGGTGTTGGCGAGTACTGCCGAATTCGTCAGCCTGTTGAACTGAACGCAAGCGTTCGTCCAATTCAGCTTGGAACTCTTTCTGACGTGCCTCGGCCCACGCCTTCACTTGATCTAGTGTTTGGCGAGGGACCCTCGTACGTTTTTCCAGCTGGGTATCGGTGAACCCCAGTGGAATATTTACTCCACTTGCCCCGGCTTGGGTAGTCGGGGTAGTGTTCGTAAGGATTGTATAACCGCCGGTGTTTCCCCCAGTTGCTGGGGTTATTACCGGGGTTTCTTGGTTGGTTACTGGCCTTTGGACCGGAGTAACGTTAACCATTCTTCAGAAAATTCGAAAAAACTAAATTAATTCTAGCTTTTATGCACGGATGGCGCCAATGAAGTAACGTTAACCATTCTTCAGAAAATTCGAAAAAACTAAATTAATTCTAGCTTTTATGCAGGTAGGTCCCAGCAGAGCCCAGTTGGTCCCGCAAGACTCACCTTGAACAGGGACGTCTGCGCAAAGGCCATCTGCTTCCGCAGGACCCACCATGCTCATAGAACCTTACGCGCAGTACGCAAGCTGTACACGCAGGGAAAGCCTCCCAATGGTGAAGTACCCCGCCTGTTCCCGCAGTTGCGGATACAAGCCATCAGGGAAGTCTACCCGCAGACAGCAGGGCTACACGCACAAGACAATAGATACTTCAGTAGTCACATGAAGGAATGAGCAAGGCGGGAACAATCCCGCCAAAGTGAGCCAGTCCGTATGATTCTGAAAGATCTGTACTATACCTACCAAGGTATGGATAGGACAGACAATCTGATCAGAACAGCCCATGAGCCAATCACAGGGTGACAGCTCACCGACAACAGTACGAGGAGGAGCACCCTCTAGTACTGTTTGTCACTATTAGCCGCTGCCTACTCACCAACCCTTACTGCAGGACGTGCGCAGCCTACAGTTGGTGAAATAGTGTTACTGTTGGCCGTAACCTATTCACCAACCAGCATGGCCTGCGTATAATCCACAGTACATAGGATGTGCATAATCTACAGTTGGTGGAATAGTGCAGCCGACTTTGTTACTGTTGGCCGTAACCTACCCACCAACCAGTATGGCCTGTGCATAGTCCACTGTTGGTTGAACATGAATACTATTCAGCCGGCTGTACCTTCTAGGAAACCTACCTTCGGCTATAAATACTCCAACATCTTGGAATGGTAAGATCATCTGCTATCCAGTTATCTAGCAATCTCTTAATATACACTTATATTCAGAGCAACCTAGTCTGATTCTCACGCCGGAGGGTGGTCACAAGGAGGAACCCCCCCCCCTTCTCAGTGACGAGCTTACGGTGTTTGTTTTGCAGGTCTCCTGAAGAACAGCCTTCTCAGCTAGATCTCATTCGTGGGAAACATTACTTAACCCCCAGATTATTTATAATCTGTACCGGGTCACTTAGTGTTTCTTCAAATATCATTCAGGTGGCTCACCGCTAGGTCATCTTGTGATGGTTAATTGTCGTGAATTTTTGTAGGGTTCTATTATGCGCACTAGACACATGCATACAACTTACTAAGGTTGTTATAATGCCGCCAATTGTAACTGAGTTTGATTCATTTTTAGCAGTAATTATAAACGGCTTGACGGTAAAAAGAAGTTTGCTGAATCTGGGCGACCATATCTTAAGGCCTCTTATTTTATTAAGGTTTAGCTTGGTTGGATTTCCAGATTTTATTAACGAGTGGAAACAATCAGTATGTATGAACACGTGTGATTGTTTGCCTTTAATAAATCGCGTATAAAAATGTATTTCGACAAATTATCGCGTGTTAAAGTTCTAAGCGAGAAGAACTAACTTTTTTATGAAATAGGTCCAGATTTTAGAATTCGTTTTAGGGTTGCAAATGTAAAAGATTAAGCTACCATTGGCACTAAGAGTTATTAGTTAATTAATTGATAATTCATAGTTTGTCAATTACACAAAAATTAAATAAAAAGATCGAGAATAACTAGCAAATTAAATGAAAAATCAAATGTTTATAAGAGTGGACGGGGCGGTGCGTGATGGGTGATCCATCACGCGTGATGGCCCTTTCAACACCGCCGCCGCCCCCTTGTCACACGGAAATTGGCTTAGTTGCGTGATGGGTGTCACGTGGGATGAAGGTTCCATTTCCAAGAAAAGAGCCGTTAGGGTGGGGGGGGGGGGAATGTAGCCGTTGGGATGCTTGGAAAATAAAAAAAAACATTATTTACCTATATAAATATATCTTCAAAACATACACAAATCCAACTCAAAATCTTCTATTACATACACCACTTTTAACATATCAAATGGAGGGTTCTAAGAAACGTCGGTCGGGTTCAAAGAAAACCCAAACCCGACCAAAGGTTCGACAAAATCTAGGCGCCTGAACTTCAACCTCGAGGGCCTTGAAGGCCTTCTCCTTGTCGGCGGCAGCTGCCGCCAGCTGTTGGTTCTCCTCCCGAAGAGCACGCGCCTCAGATACGTCCTTGGCGCGAGCTGCTTTCAACTTGTCGTTTTCACGACAAAGCAGCTCGACGCGCGGCTGCATCCGGGCCTGGAGAACCCGAAGCTCATTGGTTAGCCTACCCTCCTGGTAGCTAGCCATGGCTTCCCCCAACGCACCATGAGGAGCAGCGTGGCGAGCCCAGTCCACGCACTCCACAGGGGTACGAAGGGTTGTTCCTCGGCGTATGTTCCATCGCGGAACATACACTTCATTGGAATCCGACACTGCAAAAGAAACAAAGGCAGTAAGGAAAAGATGATAAAAAACATAAGGGAAAAAGAAAGGAACCCTACGCACCTGTAGGGTCAATGACAGGCCGATAGCCGCCAAACCCATCACCTGAACCTAAAGGAAATCCATCCAACAGGTCAGGCAGACGGGAAGGTGGCAAAGATCGGCGGGAAGCCCTGCGCGTACCTGATGGTCCGCCCGTCGGTGCCGGTGGCGCGGGCATGGTGGCAGCCGCCGTGGTCGCCGTTGTGGTCGCCGCTTTGGTCGCCGCCTCCTCAGCAGCAGCAGTAACCGCCGGCTCCGTGAAGGATGCTGTAAAAATCGCACTCACGGCCGGCGGTGACGTCATCTCGGCCGGAACAGTTGGCTCAAAGGAACGAGCAACTGGACCAGCGGATGCAGGCGCAGGCGCCTGGGTCGACGCCTCAGGAAGGCTGACCGAGCCTACCGTCATTGGCGGGGAGATACTCCCCTGCGGTTCACCCCGGAATGCGTCAACATCCACGCCTGCACAAAGAAGAAAGTGTTAAATTTATGAAGTGATAAATCTACAAAGACACTATGATTGTACTTACGGGTTTTCTTGACCCTGAACGTACGGACGGGCGGGGAGGAACCCGATGGAGCCGGCCTCTTGGTACCGGTCACCGTCGTCTTCGTTGGTTCTCCGGAGGTAACGGTCGTAGCCTCCGGAGCAGTGGTCTTCTCACCACCGGGCTTCCCCGCCACCTCTTCATTATCTGACTCCGAGTCAGATAGAACCACCGGACCAGCTGTGGAGGCCTTCTCCTTCCCTTTCCCGCCGGCAACAGCTTTCTTCTTCCGCACCAATGGAGGAGCATCTGAGGATTCCTCAGAAGAAGGCAGGTCAAGAATTCCAGCAGCGGGTACAGCATTGAGGGATTGAGGAAAGAATATCGCCTTACCTGGCCGCCGGTGGCTCAGGATCTCGTGGCCCAGCGGATAGACCTCCACAAAACGATCCGCCGTTTGCTCGAGGATGGGCAACTCGCCCTCATCCAGAGCACGAGTACCCATCCGCGCGGGACCGTCGGTTTCCCGCGGGTACAGAAGCGACTCCAAATCATTTCCCTCTGAAAGAACAGAAACAGTTAGAAGACAAACTCGTATCAAAAAGAAAGACAAGACATACCATAGGGAATAGAGTTCAAACCATATTCGAGAAGGATGGGAACCTGAGACGCATTCTTCCACACCCGGCTCATCCCTAACATGACCATCCCGGACTCCGCAAACCGGTAAACCGGAGATTGGACCCGGGATATCTTCGAAAACCATTCCGCCTCCTGGTAATTGGGGGCGTAAAGGCTCGGTATCGCTTGGCCATTTTTAAACTTCATGGCAAGAGGGATGGCGCGGGCAGAAATGTAGAAGAATTCCTGCTTCCACGCGCGAAGACTGCGCTCGGTGTCGCAAATCTTCAGACCCTTAATACGGGTCGTCAGGGTGTACCACCCCTGGATGCACCTCCAGGTATAGAAGGTCATCAGGCGGTCCACATGGGGCTCGATGCCCAAAATCCGGCACACCCACTCAAAATGGCGAATCTTGGCGATCGCCATGGGGTGCAGCTCGGTCAAATGAACACCGTGCCTCTCAAGGACACGGTAAACAAATTTTGTCAATGGGAATCTAAGATTCCCATAGACAAAAAATGCAGCATAAACCCCGATCTTGCCTCTGGGGGCATCGTACACGGCCCTTTCAACACCGCCGCCGCCCCCTTGTCACACGGAAATTGGCTTAGTTGCGTGATGGGTGTCACGCGGGATGAAGGTTCCATTTCCAAGAAAAGAGCCGTTAGGGTGGGGGGGGGGGGGGAATGTAGCCGTTGGGATGCTTGGAAAATAAAAAAAAACATTATTTACCTATATAAATATATCTTCAAAACATACACAAATCCAACTCAAAATCTTCTATTACATACACCACTTTTAACATATCAAATGGAGGGTTCTAAGAAACGTCGGTCGGGTTCAAAGAAAACCCAAACCCGACCAAAGGTTCGACAAAATCTAGGCGAACCGACGAGATTTCGCTTACAAGACGAACCCGACACAAACCAACCTTATTATCCCCAACCTTTTCAACCGTCCCAAAACCAACAACAACCTTCCCAACAACAACGTTATTATCAACCGTCCCATAACCAATCGTATCAAAACCAACCTTTTATTCCCTCTTTTTCTACCCAAAATTACCCAAATAATGCTTTTCAAACTTTTGGATCTCAACCGTCTCAAATGTTTGGATCCCAACCGTCTCAAATGTCCGTCGATCCTCTAGACGATAACGAGGTTATACATCAATTTGCAAGTGTTTTTCGTCACGAAGTGCAAACTTTGGATGAAGATAATTCCGCGGATGAGGAGCCGCATCAAAGAGGTAATCGGCGTTGGTTGGCCTATGAGGAGGCCTCCTTGACCAAGGGTTATTTACATTGCTCCGAATAAAAAAAACACTCAAACCAACAAAGAAAAGAAGCGTTTTGGAAACGTGTTAAAGAACATTTCTTGAAACTTTCCGGCGCAACCGAACGAAACAAGGATCAAATGATTGGCAAGTGGGGAGATTTGAATAAAAAATGTCAAAATTTAATGCTTGTTACGTCCAAGAGGTAACTATTTTAGTTTATTTATTTTATAATCTATTACTTTATTTTTATAATTTGATATATATATTTTTTCTAAATGTTTTGTAGTCCCGAACTCCACAAAGCGGAGCGAGCGAGGCGACTATCATAAAGAACACTTTGGCCGAATATGTCCAAGCTTACAAATGTGGGGATTTTCCCCACTTGGATGCGTGGGAGATTGCGAGACATCACGCGAAGTGGGAACCGATTTCGTTGGTCGATTTGAACGGACCAACGGCTCCAAGGAAAAAAGCATCTTCTTCAAAAAGATCAAAAACTTCCGAGTCCGGGGACTACACAACGTCTACCGGCGGCTTATCATGCAACATGCCAAACATGAACTTGAACGAGGAACACGAAGACAATCCCGACGAAGACATACCCACACCCACACGGCCGAATCGCAAGAAAAGTGGGGGAACCGTCAAGACTTGGAAAGGAAGCGGTGGCCGAAAACTTCGCCGAATACAAGTCGGCTAAGATGGCGGAAATGGCCGAGATGAAGGAGCGAAGGAAAGAGGCTCATATTTTAAAAATGAAACGTGAGGAGACGTATATCAACCATTTGAATGAAAAACAAAAAAAACGCCGATCTAACTTTCCTCCTACAACCGCACGAACATCTTGAGGAACCATTTAAATCGCTCCTACTTCAACGCAAACGCGAGATATGCGACAAGTGGGGTTGGGAAGGGCCGTAGGTTTTTTTTGTCGTTTTTTTTAATTCAGTTGTTTTTATTTAATGTAATATTGTTTTTTTAGTTAATGTAATATTGTTTTCTTTTTATTTAATTTAGTATTTATTAAAAAAAAACAATCACATCACACCACCACCCCTAGTAAAAAACCATCACATGTGATGAATTTTAGGTTGATGATGTGGCACCATATAATTGGATGGGGTGTGTGATCAGTGATGCCACCACATCCACCACCCCTCCCCCGCTAATAAAGTTAAGCAAATGTGACTTTTTTTTGTCGTAGTGTGTTTTGCTACATGTATGATTTTGATATGTTTCAATAACTATAAATATTCTGAACCGTGTAATTGATTAATAAAGTGTTTCCTTTTCTAATAATAATATAGGTTTTTTATAGTTATAGTTATTTGGTTACTTTTTCACTTTTTTACGTTTTACTTTTAAAACTTTTATATACGAATAAGGAAAAGCTATAAATATTCTGAGCTTTGTAATTGAATTTTTTTAAAACGATAAACAAAGTCGGCCACCCAGGTACATCCACTGACAAAATGTGACGGACGTTCGCGACCGCAGATAGCATTGGTGACTCAGACTGTCACCAAATCTTGGGTAAAACCATGTCTCGCGCACAACATTTTGTCTCAAACAAGACTCGAACCACCTACTTAATAAGTCATCAGGATACTGTTGACACATGTTCGCGATTGCATACAATGTTGGTGACGCAGCCTGTCACCAAATCCCCGAGAAATCCATCGCCTGAAGCACACTATGGTAAAACTATGTCTCACGCACAACATTTTATCTCAAACAATACTTGAACCGCGTACTTAATATGTCACCAGGATACCGCTAGAGCACTACTTCTTTATGTCATATATAATTGATTAATAAAGCGTTTCTGTTTTTAATACTAATATAAGTTTTATAGTTATATAGTTATTCGATTACCTTTTTCTTCCTTTTTTTTTTTTCATTTTTACTTTTGATACTTTTAAGTACATATCGGGGAGAAAGCTATAACCATAAAAACACACCGCCAAAATATTCTTAGATTAATATTTCATGGTTAAAGATAAATATATAAATTTCTTTTTTCAATATTTATGAATTTTATATGTTTTTATGAAGGAGTTTGTTGGGCAAATATTATAACCAGATCTATATTTTTTCAATAAAAACCTACAACGTTTCATCGTTTATCACTTGTGCTTTAATCCGTATAGTTTAAAACCAACTAAATATCAAAAATCATTAATTATTGTATTTCTGTTAGTCGATAACTATTCAATACCAAAATTGTTGTAAAACCAACTAAATCCTAAAGATAATTCATTACTATTTATTTATTAATTAATAACTATTAAATATTAACTTAAAAATAAAGAAAAACAACTAAACAAATACTGATTGTTTTATACAGTAATAACTGTATGATAAATTTATTGTCTTTTGTATTTCGCTTAATTATTAAATACTATTTTTTTCATTAGTTAAATATGCAGTACGAGCTCGGCTCGTTTATACCCCCTTCTTTTACCTTATCAAATAGTTAGATAACTTTATGTCCTTCAAGAGGTGTGAGTTCCATTGATTGTAAACCTTGATGTCATTTGAAAATAAAATTAGAGAATGTATAAATCACTATTATCATCATCATCGTACTCATTGACGGACCCAGGATTTTTTGTCAAATTTTCGGTTTACAAAATTTCCAGGACAGTCGTTATTCGGGTCGGGTCGAGGCGATGGACATAATAAAACACGGAAATATGGTGTCATTGGAAACGAGTAAGTAAAAAGAATTTATATTAGAAACTAGATAGAACATAGACTTTTAATTCATTTTTATTCATACCCAAAAAAACATAAACGTAAGCTATATATATAAATATATATATATATAGTCTTACATACATGACCAAACATGAAAAACTAACACAAATAAATGGTTAATTATAATATGCATATACAAAATAAATAATAAAAGAATATGCAAAATCCATGTTACCATTATATATGTTATATGGTGATAAAAAAAGCAACAAAAATAGAATATGATAAGGCTTGAACCTGCAACCTTTCAAAGGAAAAACAATGGACTTTTTACTAGATCAGTTCAGCCTAATAGTATGGGTTCCAAGTATAAGTTTTTATGGGGTCCTTTCAAAATTTAATATACCACCTCTTAGTAATTTTTTAAAAAATTGGTGTCCCATGACCCCAATGGGTTCTATGTGGGTCCGCCCCTTACCGTACTCAGTAAATCTCATTAATATCAAAGTTATATTAGGGTCCGAAAAGGGTAAGATGTAGACATCATTACTTTTATCTTATAGATACAGAGAAACTGTTTACAGTAAGACCCTCAGCTCGACAAAAAGAATGTATAAATCAATACTAAAAAAACTCTCATTTTTTAAGTATAAGTATTTCATTAATTCAATTAAATAGTGTTAAAAAAGGGACCAATTCCCAAAATAGTCCAATACAAGAGAGATTTTTTAAATAGTCCAAAAGTTGTTAAAATTCACAAAATAGTCCATGGAAACTTATCTGCAACGTGACTTTGGTATTCGTGACGTGAGATTTGATTAACCACTCACAGTTTGACACGTGTAAAGGTAACGTGAAAGTTTCAACGAAATCTGTCTTCACCGAGAGTTTTCAACCCAAAATCATTTTCTCAGAAATTCACCTCCTCCGACGCATTTCAGGTAAATTTCGTCTCCTACGAGAAATTTCAAAAAAGTTACAAACAAAACGATACTTTTCCTATAGAATTAGTCTTGTTAGATGGTTTTTAAAAAAGATTAAAGAAAACGACAATTTCCCAATGAATTTAATCTTCTCAGATGATTTTCATAAAAGTTTTAAAAATTTGGCAAGTGTTAAAAATGTGATGGGTGGTGGTGGTGGATGATGGTGGTGGTTGGTGGTGGTTGATGATGGCGGTGTGTGGTTGATATGGTTTTCAAAAATGTTTTATAGACAACTATTCTTTTTATGCAAAAAAAATAATTTTCATCTAAAACCATCAAATTTAAAAAATTTATAACAAACTCCATCTTTTCTGACAACTCATCTTTTTATGCAAAAAAAGTCGAAATTCACCTGAAATGCGTCAGAGGAGATGAGTTTATGAGAAAATGATTTTGGGTTGAAAACTCTCGGCGAAGACAAATTTCGTTGAAACTTTCCCGTTAGCTTTACACGTGTCAAACTGTGAGTGGTTAATCAAATCTCATGTCGTGAATACCAAAATCACGTTGCAGATAGGTTTCTATAAACTATTTTGAGAATTTTAACAACTTTTGAACTATTTTGAAAATTTCTCTCTTATATTGGACTATTTTAGGAATTGGCCCTTAAAAAAAACATGCCATCATATAGTTCTGTTATAAACAGTTATAATAATAATAATAATAATAATAATAATAATAATAATAATAATCCCTTTACAAAATACGTTGCAGAACACTAGTAGCTTAATAGTTAATACACACAGACACGTATACATCTTCATATATATATTTATACACAACACACACACACCTATCACTTCATTTCTTCACTGCTATCAAACATGTTGATACCAACACTATGAACACCATCAAACAATATCAATCATCATCATCTCAACACCACCACCACCATGTCTTTATTATCTGACTGTTTCTCCGACTTACTCTGTGGCGAGGACTCCGGCATATTATCCGGCGACGACCAGGCGGACTGCAACTACGAGTTCGATTATTCGGCCGATTTCGATGACTCGATTGCGGAATTTGTTCAGCAGGAACGGAAGTTCGTTCCTGGAATCGATTACGTTGAGAGGTTTCAGTCTCAGGTGTTAGATGCTTCCGCTAGAGAAGAATCGGTTGCCTGGATCCTTAAGGTAGTTTATTATTAATCTCCATCTGATCTTGGTTGAACTGAACTGTATTGAAAATGATATTCAGTTATTGGTTTTGGTTTTTTTGGAAATCGAAACCTGTAACTTTAAAAGTGCGTGCGCACTGGTTGTTGGTATTGTTTTCCGTGAGAAGATGGTGATTCGTCCCGGTCAAATTGAACAATATTTTTTTTTGAACGGCAACTAAGTAACGTCGGGTACCTCGTACGCGGCCCTCATTGGCTAAAGGTAACCCGAGCCAGCCACTAGTCCAGACGGACGGAGACCCTAGCGGTCCACCTGTTGAGGGATTCACCGGATAAAACCCGACACCCACGCCCGCCAAACGGCACGACAGTGAGTTGTATTTTATTATAAAACCAGGTGAGATCAGGACTCGAACCCTGGCAAGCCAGAGTCATCCCTCATATCTCCCATATAAGTTGGTGGTAGTGAGGTTTGATCCTCCTACCTCTCACTTGTAAAGTGAATACTCTACCATTGAGCCACAACCAACTTATGGTCAAAGTGAACAATATAATTATCATTTTAATAATAATAATAATTTTAATAATATTATACTCTTTTCTAAAGCTGCGCTCTAAAATCTGTAAAACGATAGTGGTTCGTTCCGGTTAAACGGAGAATATTATTATAATTTTAATAATAATAATTTTAATAATGATAATAATATTAAAATTATTATTTTCTAAAGATGTTTGTTAATATGCGGTCTTAAGTCGTTGAGTTTGAAAATTTTTCAGTTACCGGATTCGATTTCTTTGTAAACACGAAAACTTTGCTGGTGCTCGAGAAGTTAATTATCATTTAAAACTCGTGCTAAACATATTTTTGAATCAGTGTGCAGCGATTGCTCGAAAAGTTGAGTTAATTTAGACATATTCCAGCTCAACACGAGTTTTAGATGATAATAACAAGCTAGAATATGTCTAACTAACTTTTTGAGCAGTCGGTGCTCACTGTAATTCAACACGAGTTTTAGATGATAATAACAATAGGTGCGCACCTGTTGTTATTAGCATTTAAAACTCGTGTTGAGCTGGATTTAATATTTGTAAAACACGTCTGATTATTGATTATTAATAGTCGGTTGAATCGGTGAAATATTGATACGAGTTTTGTTGTTTTCGGTGATTTAACAGGTGCAACGGTTTTACGGTTTTCAGCCGTTGACGGCGTACCTCTCCGTCAACTACCTGGATCGTTTCATCTATTGCCGTGGCTTTCCGGTGGTATATTCCGTTGTCTCCGTCAAATATTCTAAAAACATTTTTCTAAAATTTTATTTTATTTCCACTAAAAGTGGTTTGGATTTATGATGAAAATGATTTTTTTATACAATTAAACCCTCTATTTATGTGCTTAAATAATAATTGAATTTTAGCATTAGACGATTGACTACACGAACATGTTAACATGACACGAAGTTAAACAAGTTTGGGTTTGACCGTTTGAGCTTAACAGGTTTCGAAATGGGTCCACATGTTTGTAATTTTTTTTCTAAATATAACGCCATAACCTTTTTTAAAAATAAAATGTGTATTAGTTAGAAATAACTTTTTTTGCAACTTTTTTTCATTACATATGTGATATTTATCGTGTCGCATATTCGTGTTTGAAAACAATGACACGATTAATTGTATTGTTGTATTCATGTCTAGCATTATAATTAATTATGTATTATCGTATCGTGTTTAACCTGTTATTTCAGAGAAAATATACCACATTTGGTATTGCCATGCTAGATTACTATCACACAATTTTAATTATACATGATTTAATTGCACTATATAATAATGTTACAAATAAGAAAATTGTTTACAACCATTACTTTCCAGAAGAGATTCATATGAAGTGAGAACTAGTTGATAATTAAGTGGGACCATCACATTTTTTGCCCTCTTTTTGTTTCTTTCTTTATTGTACTTGGAACAAAATTTCATCACTTTGAAAGAAATTTCTGGATTTTACTTTTTCTAATTAATTTCTTTTAAAAAAATAACATTTCTAATAATACCTTATTAAACAAGAATGGACGTAACATGTTGTTCATTTATTAGCTCCTTTCACATTGAACCAATAAGGAAATACACTTACTTGTATTTGTCCTTTTATTTCCATCTTGTAGGTGTCTTTGCATGATCTAAACAAAGTACTAGGTCCCATATGATTTCATGTTTTTAACAACTTTTTACATTTTATCATTATTTACCAACCAATTATTTTTAGATATTAGATGATGTATTTAAGTGCGTGTGTGTTAATTAGTGTAAACTTCTTTATCATGCAATAATCATATGTTCATGGTGATACAGGGCTCAACTGCTTTGCTGTCTATTTGTCCACCTGTATCACATGTGTGTAAATTTATATCCCTTAAAAGCAATTAATATATGACATGTTACTTTATGTAAATTACTTTTAAATAGAAAACTATACCAGTGACGTGACATACTGAAAGCAAGACAATAATGTTTTACGTAACTGTCATATTTATCACATTTAAAACAATAACTACAAATTTTATAAAGCTGGTAAATATGACAGGTAGAACATAATTGTCTTTCTTTTTGTATATCACTATATCTTAACAGCACAACGTATAATAAACCTATACGACCTATTTATTTATCATTTTCTCTATTTAAAATTAGTGTATTATTAAACGCGTTTATAAACGATTATACACTTTTTTTTATTTTAAAGTAAAATCAAAAGATAAAAAGGAGATCCAATATTCTTTCAAAAGGTGGCATTTTGATGTGCCCATTTGTCTCTACTAGTCCCACGGAAAACACTAATTATATTTATATAATCATCATCTATTATTAATAACATTATATTTAATTATTTTTGCAATTACTTTTTGTTTTTGTGTTTTCTAATCTTTTTTTTATTAATAATTAACAGGCAAATGGGTGGCCTTTGCAACTCTTATCTGTTGCTTGCTTGTCTTTAGCTGCTAAATTGGAGGAAACACTTATTCCTTCCATCCTTGATCTTCAAGTAAACATTCTTCACTTTTTAATTTATTTTTAATTTATTTCATTAATATTTAATATTTCATATATTTAAATTAATCTTTTGATCATTAACATAGGTTGAAGGTGCAAAATATATTTTTGAGCCGAAAACAATACGACGAATGGAGTTTCTTGTGCTCAGTGTTCTGGATTGGAGACTAAGATCCGTTACACCGTTTAGCTTTATCAGGTTCTTTTCACACAAAATCGACCCGTCTGGGACGTATACGGGTTTCCTTATCTCAAGGGCTACCCAAATTATCCTATCAAATATTCAAGGTATGTAATTATAATATACTAGTTTGTGACCCGTGTAATACACGGACAATTAGTGAAAATTTTAATATTTAAATATTAAGCAAAATACAATCAATAACACAGTTGTCATATATTGTTAATATAATTACAAATTACACTAAAATTACAAGGATTACAAAAAAAATTAAATAAATAAATAAATTTATTCCACGGAATTTGTATATATCATAATTAACACACATAAATATATCACGAGAGAACTGATAAACTTTAAAAAAAACTATTATCGAGTTGTAATTATCATCGGTCACTGCATTGTGCGTGTTTCTAGTAGTATAGTAACATTTACTTATTATTTAACTTAAAAAATTAAAAATAACTATTAAGATATTTTCTTTTATGAAAAAACTATGCTAATATTTAATTATCCGCATGCATGTATGTGTTTGCATGTTTGATAATAATAAATCAACCACTTATTTTATGATTTTAGACCCTTTAGTCTTTTGATAATAATAAAATTATTATTATTAGTTTATTAATAATATATATTATCCATGCATGTGATTCCAAATGCCAAAAAAGTTGACCAAAAAGTTTGACCATTGCAGAAGCAAGTTTACTTGAGTATTGGCCATCATGTATTGCTGCTGCAACCATACTGTGTGCAGCAAGTGATCTTTCTAACTTCTCACTCATCAATGCTGATCATGCTGAATCATGGTGTGATGGTCTCAACAAAGTATGTCACATTCCGCTTTAATCACTTGTACATTATGCATTAAAACTTGTACATTGATATAATATTAAAATATTAATTAAAAAAAATAACTTGTCTTTCAGGAGAAGATCACAAAATGTTATAGATTGGTTCAAGGAGTGAGCCCTTCAAAGATATTACCGGTGCACGTTCGAGTCATGACGGCTCGGGTGAGTACCGAGTCGGGTGACTCGTCGTCTTCGTCATCACCTTATAAGAAAAGGAAGTTGAATAACTACTCGTGGACAGACGATGACAAAAGATCAAGCTCTAATTAAACGAGACAAAAAAACAAATAAAATAATATATATATATAATATAAATAAACCTAGATTCCTTCTTATATTTTTTCCAAAGGAATCAATAAATTCCCAAAAAAAAAATTAAAAAAAAATGAAAACATTAACTAAGAGTGATTTTATTAATTTATTTTTAATACAAAAATGCAAAATGTCATGATTCATAATTATGACTTTTGCCTTGTTCCCTAGGGCAAAGGGAGTTTGGTACATAGTATTTTGGTGTGATCAAAATTTGTTTATTTAGTACAAAGTGGAGAAGAAGCCAATCGTTGGTGTGTGAAAGAAAGTTAAAGTGAAGTGGGAAGTTGTGTTGAATTCAAAGGTGGTATTCATTGTTGAATGCATCAAGATTGAGGGGTGGAGCGTATGTGGGGCCCACTTTACATAATATTATTATATACATAATAATATAAAAATATTAATGGGACGGATCAGATAAAGTTATATTATTGGTTGCGACTTGCGAGTGCATATAAGACCGAAACAACAAAGGACGAGGGTGAAACGGGGATGAAACGATCAACGACGGGCGGCTACTCTTTTTTTAATCTTTTTTTAGAAAATTAGATTTGATTTTTTTTTATGTTATGGAAAAAAAGAGAGATTTGGATTTTGAGATTGGTTTGAGAGAAGGATACATGCTTATTAGATTTGTAAGTGTGTTTTCACACGTGTGCATGTGTGTGTTTTTTTGGCGGGAAATGTAAGGGCGCATCTTACCAAAATGCTTGATTAGTCCCGGTCTCTTGTTTAATTAACATTACATAACCCGGGACCTTGATTTGTTTCGTTTTAGTTCTTGATAAATGATTTTCACGTGTGTGACGGTGACACGTGTGTTTGTAAATTCTCTTTAATTATTTTATTATAATTATTTTTGTAAGAGTGAAAATCAATGTCACTTTCTAATGGTCTGAATTTGGCCTAACCAAACCAAAGGTCTTTGGGGCCTTTTTCTTTTATTATTATTATTATTATTATTATTATTAAAAAAATTTGTTCCATTGAACATGTTTGTATTTGTCATGTCGAATATTCATGAAATTAATTATATAATTTCAGCATGTTCTTATTCCCTCTATTCTCTCTCACGTGATTGACAAGAAAGTTATTTGTAGGTTTCTTATTTGTTTTAAACCTCAAACATACTTTATGGTGTGGAATTTCATGCTTCTATGTGTATCATAATGTGTAATGGACCATACTAAAACCTTTAATCATATCACATCCAACTAACGATGCTAATCGATATTGTTTGTTTCATATCGAGGAACTCTAGACAGTGTTTTTCTTTGTCTGATCGGTGACTTTCCGGAAGGTCATCGGTCTTGTAAGTACTCTTGATCAAACACGCTTAACTATGGAGTTATTTTCTCATTGATATTCGATATGTTCAATACGTGTCACTGATATTCAAACACATGCAAACTAATTACATAATCTATCCCACAAGCTTCGGTTAGTTACATATTTAGCCCACAAATATGACTTTTGTAATTCTTTGTAATTCGGTAACCCCCAAGTTTCATTAAGTTACACAAATAACCCACAAGTTTTTAATATGACACAAACAGTAACGAACGAGTTTAAAGCAACTAGTAATTTATTAGCTCAACATATTATGCTTATGTAATGAATTGTACAAATTACTATTCTATAATCTATTTTATTAAATTTAAGTATGTTTCTTGACAAAAAATGATTGTCAAGGTGTTTAAGTTGAAGAATAAGTTAATTGGGTAATCAAGATAAGAAATGATTTTTTAATCAATATCTAAATTACTTAATGAATGTGGGACTTAGTGTATTATGCTTGTATGCTATGATTTGAGTTTAGTTGGGTCCCATGAGTTTGGGTGTTTATGTTGAATATGACTTATAGATGGCCCTTATTTCTCTTAGCCACCATCTCCACCGCCCTCTCGTGACGGCCATCATCATCATCATAATAATAATAATAATAATAATAATAAATCATATTCAAACACATACACACATACAACATTATCATAAGACTATTTGTAATGGTTTAACTAAAATGTTAATGTCACGTCACTCTCAGTAGACATAGATGTTTTTACTAACTTTTCTATCAATGTAGTTTTTAAGATACTTAATTTTATAGCTTAAAAAGGGTTGGTGGCGCAACTTGTTGTCAGTTTGCCTTACATATGTAATGGTGATATTTTATACTGAGATTTAAAAAAATATAATATATATATTGAACTAAAGCAAATTAAATAAAAAAACAAGAAAAAGAATGGGTGATGTGGATGTTTATGAGTGGGTGACACAATTAAATCACTAAGCAAATGAGCCTCACGCCCGTCATCAGCATGGCGCTTGGGCACTTCGTGCCACATCTTCATCCATGTATAATGGTGTTTAGCGTCCTTGCAAGGTGATGTTACAATGGCGTTGTTCCACTACACCTAGTCTAAACAAAAATACGCAAGAAAATGAAAACTGATACAAAATCATTTATGTAGTTATGTTGATGTATCTAGTTACACAATCAACCCACAAAGAAGTTTTTATTATCAAATAATTGGTTGTTCAGAACAAAATTGTATCCTAATTATATCTATCGAAACGAAATCCGTAAACTCCTATTCACATGACACGTATTGTGACTCGCCTTCAATCATCATAAGTGGTGATCATATTTCACAACTCAATCGCAACGTACCTACACGATTATAGTGTAGACCGATAAATCATTAAGCATATTGATAATAAAAAATGCTCAATCTCTCGGTGGTGGACGTAAGATTTCTTTTCATAGAGACTTAACCAAAACTTTTTGAAGCACAATCGAGATTTTTGCATATAAATAACACTTTTTTTAATGGGCATGGCTACCCATTCTTCTAATGTAGTTCCGCCTCTGCTCGATTTATATTTTCGTCTTTTAAATTCAAGTTATGCTATCTCCCCTGTGAGACTTGCTTAATTTTTTATTTTTTTTTATTTGCCATACAAAAAGAAACATGTAACAAAATATCTCACCCGGTGCCTATATAATCAAAACCAACCTATGAATATAAATATATAATATATGATTAGATATGTTTCCAATGTAGTTTACATGAAATCATATTACAGTTGATGTCACATTGAACATGTAGGGTGGTGGATGTGGTGTGATCACTCGTCATACACCCCACCCAATTATATTATGCCACATCACCAACCCAAATTCCATCACATGTGATGGTTTTTTACTAGGGGTGGTGGTGTGGTGTGATGGTGTGTGATGGAATTTTTTTTTTGTAGCTTTAAAAATTATAACAATATTTATTAGAACTTAAAAATAAAAACAATAGTTTAATAGAACATAATTCAACTTAAAATTTAGAAATAAAAAATAAAAGTTACAACGAACGTCTACTTCTCGTCTGAATCCGGAAATTCCAAACCTAAAGAACCTATATGCGCAACAAGATCCCATCTCAACCGATAATGAATATCTTCATCCCGCAAGTCTAATTGGACATCATCGGGAACGGGAACATGAGTCGGAGGATCCGGTACCCAATCTGGAGAAATTGCATTTCCATCTTCTTTTATTAACATATTGTGTAATATGATGCATGCATACACGTAGCTAGAGATCGTGGGTTTTTTCATTGCACGAACTGGTCGACTGAGTATGCACCATATACCCTTTAAAACACCGAAAGCTCTCTCGACATCTTTTCTTGCCGATTCTTGCAACTTCTTGAACGCCTTTTCAATGGTCTCGATAGGAAACGAAAAGGCTTTCACAAAAACAGACCATTGCGGGTAGATACCGTCGACAAGATAGTAGCCACGTCTGTAATATCTCTCGTTGACAAAGTACGGACAGAAAGGTGCGGTGCCATCTGTTACGTTTTGAAACAACGGTGATGTGTACAGAACAGTGATGTCGTTGTTTGAGCCGGGAACACCAAAATAAGAATGCCAAATCCATAAATCATTTGACGCAACCGCTTCTAGTGAGATGGTCGGTCGTTTGATATCACTCCTAACATACGCCCCTCGCAACTCCCGTGGACAATTCCTCCATTCGATATGTGTACAATCGATACTACTGAGCATCCCTGGAAAATGCCATCTAGCCTTGTGTGCGGCGTAAAGACGTGTAATGTCGTGTCTTGTTGGTTTTCGTAGAAACTCTTTGGCATACAACTTTATAATCGCGTTACAAAAGAATTGTAGACATTCACGTGAAGTTCTCTCAGACATTTGTAAGTATTCATCGAATTGGTCGGGTGGGTTACCTGTCGCTAGTTGACGAATAGCGGATGTGCATTTTTGAAGCGGCGTAAAACTTCGTTTGCCTCTCGCGTCGTAAGATTCTTGAAACCATTCTTCGTTTGCTTCGACGTCGGCTACAATCTTTAAGAATAAAGATTTCGGCAAACGAAAGCGTTCTCAAAACGTCTCGTCGTTGTACTTCGGCTCCTCCCCAAAATAGTCGTTCATTAGCACGTCGTGGCCATGTATATGATCACGCTCCACCACCTTTTTCTTTGGACGGCTCGGGCCTTCAAGTTCTTTGTATAGCAACGGGAACCATTCAAGAATGTCATCGTCCGAAGACGAAGAGCTATCGGTGTCTAAGGGCATCGAGTGTTTCAGAAATTCCATATTTTTTTGTTGTGAATGAAGGGGAAGTTTGAGAGTGTTTTTGAGTTGGATTTGGTTTTGATTTGGATTTGGTTTATGTTTTTGTTTTGGTTTTATATTGTTTTTTTTAAACCCCCCTCCAACGGCTAGATCCCCACCCAACGGCTACATTTCTTCTTGGAAATCACACCCCACCAAGCGTGATGACCATCACGCAAAATACCATTTTGCGCGTGACCATGGGAGCGGCGGTGGTGTGGGTTTTCTCATCACGCGTGACGGGGAGGCCACCACGCACCGCCCCGTCCGCCCTAAAAGCTAACATGCTATTGTATATATTTGTATTATACATTATACATTTTTATATCTTCCTATTTTGTATTCGGTTTAAATTGATATTTGTGGCCATAAACCAATTAGAGTAGGGTAAGTTATCACCAATGTATATATAAAATTATATATGTTTATATTGTATTTACAGTAGGTGACGAAATTATGATTTCTTGGTTGGGTCAAGAATGTAATGTGTCGACTATATTCAGATGGTCCAGTTTACACTTTTCTATAAAATGCCTAATATATTGAATAAATAAATAAATAAATAAATAAATAAATAAAAATCTAGAATATCCGAGAACTTAATAGAAAGAGACTCCTTTTTATTTATTTATTTATTTATGTTTTTTTAACGACAAACTACACTACTCCTAAATTACACAATTTCCTAAAGAAACGTCATAGTCAAGGATCGAACTTTTGGCAAAGAGGTTCTTTTTAACGCCATTGGTTCCGCTAGACGAGAAAACCCCACCATTGAAAAGTTGTATATAGTTTTAAGAGTGAACTGCGGTTTTCCTTCATGTGGCTTGCTCAAATATGCGGTTTTAGTCTAATGGTTTCAAATAGGCGATTTTCGTCCATGTGGTTTCATTTCACTTGCGATGAAACCCCACACCACTAACCCTGTTAAGTCTAGTCTTTAGACCCATTAACGTGCTCCTCACGTGAAGGACAGTTTTGTCCTTTTTTCCACAAATACACACCAGCGACTCACGTGAGGAGGCTTGCGGATTACGGTTGGGGTTTATTTGGGGAGAAAAAAGACAAAATTACCCTTCACGTGAGGGACACACTGATGAGTTTAATGACTAGACTTAACGGGCAGTGGGGTGGGGTTTAATTGCAATTGAAATGAAACCATAAGAACGAAAACTGCAAATTTGAAACTACAGAACAAAACCAAAAATTTAGACAAACCACATTTTACTCTAGTTTTAACTTTTAACATTATAGCATTATTCTTTGAATCGGACAGGAAAGCAACCGTTTATAGAATTCGTTCAGCCGCGTGCCTTTAAATCATCTTCATTTGAGTCGGCTAGTTATGTCGCCGACCAGATGAGCTGATTAACCAAGTTTTTAACAACTTATTTATTTATTTTTTACTTTTAAATGTATTTACCGGTTTATTTACATTTAGGATTCAATGACTATATATATTTTACTTATTTCTAATGTATTCCCAGTATTAATGTTTTCTGTTTCTAAGACTGGTTTAACACTGGACCAGACCGCTGATAGTCCGGTTATAAATACATAGAATTGAATCGAATCGAATTGAATCGAATAGTAGGCAACTATGGTCGTTAAAACATTGAATTGGAAGTGACTAAGTAATATGAATCAACCACACCAAGGATCCCACATACAATTTTTTAATAGCCACCACGAGATTATATATACCTTTTGAAGTAAAAATAACTTTTGTATATTTACCTCATGCAGCATTTGTTGCCATTTTTAAAGTCCATGAAGCTACAGAATACCCTTGTGCCAATTGATATTTCAAAGTTACACAGCTCACAGCTGTTTTGGTGGACCATAATGAAGGAAAAGTCAAAATAAAATGTCAAACTCAATTAGTGTAGAAATATAAATTATAAAAAAATAAATATATATTTTTAACTATGAGAATGTGATAGAATACTCATACGACCTCACTAATACAATGCTAACTAATGTGATAAGCTAAAACGCAGCTTACGCTCTACAAATTACTTTGAAGAAAATTGAAGGCAGAAAACCAGTAGAAGCTTGATTTGTAAAAAAATAATTATCAATTTGTGTTTTTTATTATTTTTGTAGAATAAAGATATTTGATATATTATGAGAGTATATATATATATATATATATATATAAACTAGGGGTGTGTGGGTCAAGTTATTCTACAAAGGGTAACAAAAATGAGAAGTGTGAGAAGCCATAAAAAATTGACATGTGTCAAGTGTGGACCAAAAGGAAAAGAGTATAGAGGTAATTGTACATATTTTCTCTCTCCACATGCATGATACATGTTAATACCCCCATCATTTTAGAACGTCTATAACTTTTTCGTATGATATTTTTTTAAAAAAATAAATTCATCATAATAACAATCGTTTTTTTATCTTTAATATGAGTATGATTTTGTTATATAAATTTTAGAACAAAAATTACGTCATTGTGTCTTTTCGCACACCATTGTGTCTTTTCGCTTATCATGGTGTCTTTTTTCCTCATTGTGTCTTTTCGCACACCATTGTGTATTTTTTCGTCATTGTGTCTTTTCGCTTATCATGGTGTCTTTTTTCGTCATTGTGTCTTTTCGTACACCATTGTGTCTTTTTTCGTCATTGTGTCTTTTCGCATACCATTGTGTCTTTTCGTACACTATTGTGTCTTTTCGCTTATCATTGTGTCTTTTTTCGTCATTGTGTCTTTTCGCACACCATTGTGTCTTTTCGCTTATCATTGTGTCTTTTTCCGTCATTGTGTCTTTTCGCTTATCATTGTGTCTTTTCGCACACTATTGTGTCTTTTCTCTTATCATTGTGTCTTTTTTTCGTCATTGTGTCTTTTCGCTTATCATTGTGTCTTTTTTCGTCATTGTGTCTTTTCGCACACCATTGTGTCTTTTCGCTTATCATTGTGTCCTTTTTCCGTCATTGTGTCTTTCAACTCATCATTATGTTTTTTAAACACTAATAACAACGTTGTGTAATAATTATATGTAAAAATAATGATAAAATAACAACAAATTATCTAATACATAAAACACAATGATTAACACATGTTACACAATAACTTGAAACGTAACACAATGGTGAATACGTATAACACAATGACCTAAAACGTAAGACACAATGGTGAATACGTATAACACAATGGCCTAAAACGTAAGACACAATGGTGAATATATATAACACAATGACTTGAAACGTAAAACACAATGGAAACAACATATTACACAATGACACAATGAACAATAAAAAACACAATTAAAAAAACCCATTAATTTTTTTTATTTTTATATAACAATATGATACTCTTATTAAAGATAAAAAAATGCTTATTATTATGGTGAATTTTTTATTTTAAATAATGTCGGATGAAAAAGTTATGGAAATTTTAAAATGATGGGGGAATTGACATGTGTCTTGCATGTGGAAAGAGAAAGTCAACAAATGTGGGTTATTACCTTCATGCCCTTTTCATCAATTTTTATTTATTAAATTAATCTCAGCCATTCAAATCTAAGATCAATGGATTAGATTCCTTCTCACCCTTCTCATTTTTATTGTCCTTTGTATTTTAACTTTACCCAAGGGTGTGTATGGTCGGTTTGGGGCGGTTTTGAGTCAAACACATAACCATAACCGATCCATTATGGCGGTTTTGGTTAATCGGTTTTGAATGTTATAACGAGTCGGTTTGGGTCGGTTAACCATAGCCAAAACAATGTATCTACGGCTAAAAGTTTGGCACCAAATATTACAAAAAAATGACATTACATAGTATAACAAAATATATAATCCATAATACTAATACCATATATTTAAAAGAACGACAACATATAATCCAACAATGAAATTCCAAGTTAACTCAATAACAAACGTGAACAACCATCAAAATGGTGTATTCCGATCATATGTTCGGTGGAAGTTAGCCTCGAACATATTGTTGGTTAAATAAATGGGTTGGTTCGGTTATGGCGGGTTTAGAATTATCTTTAACCAAAACCGACCCATAATTGGTGGTTTTTGAAAATTCACTAAACCGACCCATCGGTTATGTCGGTTATTTGTTAAAATCGGTTCGGTTATGTCGGTTATGGTTCGGTTAAATGGTTATGGCGGTTAAGTTGCTCACCCCTAATATAAACAATACTACAAGCATATATGATAAAAATTGTAAATCATGAGACAAACATTCCTAAAAACGTGGAGTTAATTTGGGAAAATCATGGATTTAATCAAATTATCATTTAGTTGGAAATGTGGTCATGATAATATTTTAAGAGTTAACTATGATAATCATCCCTCTATTACTATATTTATATTTTTAATTAATGTGTATTATCAGTTTTTCACATTTAGTCTATTTCTCTTAAAACATTTAAGCAGTATTTTTTTAAACTCAATCTGAATTCCTTAAAGTTTCCACTTAATTTCTTTTTATGGTTTTATAGAAATGTTATTTATTTGTAGTTATAATCTATAAAAATCAAGTTGTTTTTAAATATTTTATTATCATGATGCAGAAATACATTATTTATGTAACAAGACAAAGAATAAAATAAAATTATGTTCGTGTTTTTGAGCATGATTTTCAACAATTACCGTACTAAATATATCAATTCTCATTAATGGTATAAAATAGTAAAATGGATTGAGACTTAAAAAAGTAGGAGATCATATCTCTTCATTTGTGGTTCTTATTATTATGAAAATTCTACTTACAATGGCGAGGACCACAAAAAATCAATAAGTTTGGTGAGAATATTATTTATTTGTGCTTACAATAACACCAACATTTAGCCAATAAGACATCTTTCAAATCTTGTTCAAAGATAATAGTTATACCAATAATTTCATTTGTGCTAACTATATCACTAGGTAAATAACACATTGTTTGTGGACAAGTGAAACATTGTACTTAGAGAATGTTTAACATCAAGTGATAATCGACGTGTTTTGTACGCATTGATTGTAGACGAGTTAAGAACTCTAGAGTTAGCCATACTTGATGGGAGTAATCCCAGAATGCGTGACCTCCTTAGAAGTCTCCACTTAGGTAACAACAGATATTCGTTAGCTCCATTGTAAACAAAGTAGACAACATTGCTCAGTTAAGGCCTTAAGAGCCCAGATGCTACAAATGGTATCTGAGCTACTCTAGAGTGGCTTAGGATGGTGGTGCGAACATCATCTATTACGATGCTTCACCATGAAGCATTTTTAACATTTTAGACGAAACTCACATTTTTTATCGGGATAACGAGAAAAACTCATCGAGGATGATGAGTCTATAAGTGGTGGGTGTTTGTAACACTCTTTGAAAATTCCACATCATATGTGGCGACAAAGAAACTAGGCTCACAAGGAAGGACCAACTTTATACATCACCTAACGCATTTTGTGGCCAACTGGCAAATGACCATAGATGAGAGGATAACTTTATAGTTAAGCATTATTGGGCATCTCCTGAAAAAATCAACCCGTGCAATAGAAAACAAAACAATGAGCTTCATGTAAGCAATACGGAAAAATTAGTTGGTATAGGATGTCAGATGCTACATTTATGACGTTTGAACTTAACGGAGGAGTTGTAGATCGTAAGTCGTAACAACCGTCAAAAATTTATTTTGAAAGCTGGAGAATTGAGTTTTGAACGTCAGGGTCCTTGACTACTTTCACTATATGTCAAAAGAATCACTTGATATTACATATCTTTATAGTGGTAATTATCCGATAAACATGTTGATCACTTCTTTTTATTAAAATAAACATTGACTTTTAGCCTCTTTAAAATACAAAGTAATCGCCGTATAATCCTAAGCCTCTTTAAAATATAAAGTGATCGCCACATAATTATAGTAATATACTTAATTTCTAAAGTAATGGTTGTAGAGTCCTAATCTATGGTTGGTTAAAACCTTTTGACAATATTGTAAAAGCTCGAATAATTGGATCCAAAAAGAAGGTAAGTTTAGGTCATGATCTACTTTGATCGAGGTACCACTAGTAATAACCTTTTCAAACATTCAAGATTACTTTGAGAACTTATTAATTAAGCTACTAAAATTACTTTTTATTTGTGATCAAGAATAACATAAAACTTAATAAAGTTAAGGACTTATTAGAATTACGCGTAGATTATAAAAAATATTGCTTTTAAATGTATCGAAATTAAATTATTATTCACCTCACTTGGTAGACGCTCTTATCTCTTAGTGAAAGGTTATAGTGAAAGGTTATGAGGATTAACCCATGCAAAGAATGCATATTATTGAGGGATTTTAGTCATTTAAATCAAATAAAATCTAATTAAACATTATTTGAATTTGTCTAGTTTAATTATTGTTAAAAAGAAAAACTATTATTAGTATTATTAATAAAATCAATAAATTTTGTCGTATAATTAACTTTTTAAACTATTAAAATTTGAATATGTAATTATAAAAGACGTCAATTTAATAGGTTTGGTTTACTATAACGTTGTCAGGTAAGCATATTTCTGGCTTCTGGTTACATACATGACTTTGTAAAACCATAAAAACTTTAATATTAGTAATTTTAATATCTTACATAAAGTTACAACACATGATTAAATTATTAATTGCTCCAAACAAACAACTAACAATAATTAATAAACCTAATTAATATACAAATGGCAATAGTTTCACACTTAGAACATGACCTTTAGTTCAAAAAAATCTTGTGCCTTAAGATATTTAATTATTTTAAAGGGTTTATCATTGAAGGTCTACTAATGGGTGCTTTTTGTTCCCAAGTAGTTTAGATGTAATATCCCTACTTAGAGCTATATTTAATTAATTAATCCACCTCACTAATCACACCCACAAACACCCTTTTCCAATATCCACCCCATTGAAAAGCTTGACCATAAATTTATGCATTTGGATTATTATGATCAAATTAAATAAAATAGTATGTATCTAAATACACACATATACATATTTATAGCTTGAATACAAAATTAACTTAAACCAAAAAATCATAAAAATAACATAAAAAACAATAGGTATAACTATTAAGTTTTTTTTTAACCACAACTGTTTAGGTGGTTCTCGCACTTCTATAGTTAAACCATCGTGTATTGGACCAACTCGATACATCAACGTATCGATTTACAAGCGTGGATTTTTAAACTCATGTAAATCAAGATATGTATACTATTGACATTTTATAATATGTAAACAATGTGTTAAAAGCATTAATACAACTCAATGTCTTCTTTAACGAATATATTACTTAGAACTTTTTATTTATCAAATGATATAGTATATTTTTCTATTACTAATATTTTTTGTTAATTAGTTAGAAAGGTGACACACAAAAAGACAGAATTGGAAGGCCAAAAGATGTTTTTATTGTAATTGTGAGTCATGCATAAGACATGCATATTAAGTGTTTATTTGATTATTTTGTGCCATGATATTAGGATTCCCTTGTACATACATATGTTAAAGCACATTAAATATTCACAATGTTTACAAACTTTGTGGTTTGTGCAGCTAATACAACATGCAATGCATAACCCATACTCAAGATTATGCTTTTGATCTACTTAATTATTAGTAGAGAAACTAAACAAGCAATTCATGAAATGATAATAAAAATTATTTTGAATTCAAGCTAAAAAAAAGGTAAGGTATATATGTTTCATCCATTTAAAATTAGTTATTTGGTATATCATAGCATATCTCACTACACATAACATCGTAACTAGTCTCTTTCACGGACAACGTTTTCAAAATTGAACAATCAGTTGGACCATGAACTACCCACATAATCATTCCACTTAGATACTCTTGAACAACCTTCATTTGGCTCGATTGATTGAACTGGCAAACCAGGTCGATTGTTGGACTAGATTTTTTACTGTATACTTTATTGTTTTCATAGCTTTTTCTTTCCAAAATCAGATTTACTGAATCTTTTTCTATCTCAAGCTCCATATTATGTTAACATTGTAAAGTCACTAAAAAAAGAAAAAGTTTTATATGTTGTTTAAAAGTAGATATTAATTTACACACGCACACACACATATGTATATATATAGATAGATATATATGTAATTTATTAACGATATCATACTGTCATGAAAACATTACTCACGTAGATGTCACATCTGCCTAACTTAAAAGTAACTTTTAACTCTTTGTATATGAACTTCAATACCATATGATCTTTATATATTTAAAAATATATACTCCTAAATGTAATAATTTTTTTTTGATTTTGATAAAAAAAACAATATCAAATTGTGTAAATTAACAATAGTTTAAATTTTGACAAAAATATTTTACTTGTATAACGGTATAAGTCAATACAACTAAATCTAGAAGTCTAACATAGTTTGATTTTGATTACCTATATTTGGGACCATGTTGATGCAACCTTACTCTCATCTCATTAAAATTATGAGGCACCCAATTGTCAATATGGAAAACTTATTATGTTTCTATCATGACTCCCCATTATTTGATCTTCATGATAAATTTCTTGAAATCTTGAAATGCCCACTTTCATGTATCCATTTCTCATGATTTTGTTTGTAATTCTAAAGGTTAAAAAATTAACAATTTGCCCCCCTCAACTACACTATGCATGACAACCCTATTCCCCACATTTATTGTGGTCATAACAATGAAGCCATTTATAACCATGAAGTTATTTATATAAACCTGTATTAACGATTTAAGTATGCATACAGACAGAGAGATAAACAAGAGTCGATTCACCTGGTGATCACTTGTTAAAAGAGTCAAGTCGGTTGATAGAGAGCGGAATAATCAAGTCATGGTTGATACATAGAATTTGGGAAAATGGATCGCGTGTCAAGTTCAATTGTCTACATATTTCAGTTTAGATTTATAGTTTTATCTAACTTTATAATCTAGCTTTTACTTATGAATGTTTTGTTATATATTTTAGTAACTCTTGGTTCTCCTACAAAATTTATCATTTCAATCATTATTTTGTCGTTAAAAATTGTGTTTAATGTATTATTTACATTAATTCATATTTGATAACCCTTTTCACCTCTTTAGGTTTTATTTTATTCGTATTTGTTAAAACGCATCCAGTTTTTACCGTATACATCTTACGTTATGAGTTCAAAACTGTCCATCGTCAGATTTATTATGAATCGCATCAAAGGACAATATATGGAACTTTAAGTGTCTTGATGAAACTTTGGTTGCGGGGCATTTATATTGTGCACATGAGTTGGAGATTCTTTCATTTTTACAATCTTTTAGGTTGTATGTTTTGTAGATGACGTGTGTGGTTGTACGTCGGTTGTAACATGTTAAGTTTTCATTTAGAAGATAATAATATGCAACATATCAATGGTTTGTCCAAGAAAATTTGATGGGCATGTTAGCATCAATAATAAGAGTGTCACTATTCAAAAATGACATATAGAACAAACAAGAAAAATGGACTTTACTATATATAGCTTTTTAATTGATAAAATTCATAAACTTATTCACTCATTTCAACTACTCTGATAACGATAACTTTATAGTGATCTATAAGAAATAACGTTGTTAGATACCCCTATTGGTATAAAATTCAACCATTTACAGGACCAGCGTCCATTGTACACCCTAGAGCCCATATCCTAACTAACTTGAGGACCATAACATGCGTGTATACTTTTTTATCGCTTCCCTTATATATAATTTGTTCGTTTAATTGTGTTATGTTCCGTTATTAAGGTGTTAATAAGAGGGAAAACATTTGAAGGTTATCATTTTCTAATTCATAATTCTAGTAAGAGTTTAAGTCAATAATAACATTACCTTCTCTCACATATATGAGTCAGGGTTTTTGTGAGATACTTTGATTGATCTATATATGCAAAACATATAAACATGGGTACTTTTTAAGAAATGCATTATAAACATCTGAATCGGCTAATACTATTAAACTAATTGATTGTTTAGTAGTCTCTTGATGATTCCATTAGAAGGCTACATTTGAATCAGTCAATATCAAAGTGTGTTTGGCACACTAAAAGGAAACCTTCGAATCAGTCATGGATCCTCCGAATCGGTAAAGATTTATAAACTTGCTAAATGAAATATCTGAATCAGTCAGCCCTCTTAATAACTCGAATGGTTGTTCCAACAACCCCAAAATTCATAATGATGTAATATCAACAAACATATTGGTATGGTTAGCATTCCTTGAAATCATGGGCACTTTTCATGACATATGGAAAATTTAGTGGATGGTCCAATCCTAGTCTATCTAACATGTCATCTGACATTCTCTTTATTTCATAACCCCAAATCCTCTTTAAAGTTAGGAATCCAAAGTATGTGTGTACCAATATTCCGATGTTGCCTTATTAAAGCCAAATTTGCTTTATGTTTTCTCACTCACTATGAAATGTTTGTAGAGTTTTGGTCTAAATTAATTGTAGCTAGGGAGCAACCAACGCATCTCTTTATCATAACTTTATTTATTAACCAATAAAGATAAAGATATTACCCCATAAATTCATCTTTTGAATGTATATTTTTTGCTTTTGGGATGCTACTTACAACATCAAGTAAAAGTTTAATGTCCTTCAAACTAAAGAACTCAAAAGTTAAAATGATAATGTTTGTATTAGTATTGTTTTCATTTATCAAGACAGCTGATATTACTCTTAATCTGTTTTATACATATGTGTATCTTTCACAGTCAGTCTTTTCATATATAAACCTTTTTAGGTTTTGTCAACCAGAATGAGACGTCGAATTTTGTATTTCTTGAAGACAAGCTAACGGCGTATAATCATATATACGTCTAAGGAGTACTAATGAAAGCCTGGTTTTATACAAATGATAATAATATTATTTCTTCATTTTTGAAATGTTGGGAAACTTTTTCATTCATCTCAATATCTCATGGAAGAATTTAAGACCACAAAACCCAAAATATTCCATGGGGTAATTGACGTCATTATCAACCATATCTCTAATTTCTTTTAAGGGAGACTATATAAACCAAGAAAAAGAAAAAGGAGCCAAAAAGAGAATACTATTTGTACTTGACCTCCAATTTATGGACATTTTCTTTGTTTGATTTGATAATACATATATGCACTACTATACTTGACAGTGAATATACACATATTATATTATATATAGGGAGAGGTATATATATATAGGAGAACTAATACTAAAGAATACTTTGACCAGTGACGGTCTTAACTTTCAATTTTATCACCATTAAGACCATGTGTAGTGGATGGGCTACAAAATGAGACATTTTGTATCATGTGGTGACCAGTCAGCAAAGGGTGAGTTTTATTTTTAAGATGTAATGGTGTTGTAGCCTCATATACATACATACATACATACATATATATATATATATATATATATATGTCTCACACATACATATATATAATAATACACACACACAACACAGGCGAGAAATACCTCCCCCCCCACTCACACACACAATTCGCCCCAAAAAATCGCCCATAGGGCGGTGTTCGCGCTCCAATTCGCCACTTGTAGCCCTTTTTTTGCCGCCCATTATATAAGGCCTAACAGTCCCGATCAGAAAATAGTTAACTTTGTTAATTTTTGATGAAGTGGCATGTGACATGGCGTGTGTTTTGTTTATTTTTGATGACACGGCGTATTGTATAACATGGCGTGTGACTGTTATTTAGAGCCTGAAATTAGAAGTTACTCAAATTAGCTTACAATTAATTAATTAAATACTTAGCCCATTACACTCAACTCTTTACTATTTCTTAATAATTTTGTTTTTGTTTATTGTTATCATAATTAGAAGTAATATACTTGTATGGAGCACCCTAAATCTCGAAAACGACCCCATATTTCACTTAATGTGATTATCCTCCATACACTGTGTACACGGGTTTATTTGCTTCTCGTGATTTTGTACTTGATATCGGTTCTACATCGAACGTGATATATATATAGGTATATATATATACATGTGTGTATACATATAATATTATTGATATTATATGGTGATGCATATATATATATATATATATATATATATATATATATATATATATATATATATATATATATATATATATATGTAAACAAAAGTTTACAAATAAAGGCAAAAATTATATGGCTTTATAGGTGGAAATGTAATGGTAGGGTTTCCAATTGATATTGTAGAGCTTTGGATGCTATCTAATGCTATCTATCTATGCAAATGCAAATGCAAATGCAAATGCAAATGCAAACATAATGCTTGTGCACCATAAAGCTGAAAATGAAGGGGAGCGTCTCCTACCATTATTTGTCTCATTTCTTTTTAATATCTCACTAGACTAGACTATATTTCTTTTATAATTTGTAACCCACATTTTCAAATTTGGATTTTGACTAACATTGTCTTCTTTAATCGCGTAAAATCCTATGTCGCGGTGACAATAGTGGTTATTAACCCCACCCCCCCCCCCCACCCACCCAAGTGTTTAGATATGTTAAAGATAACGTGAAGATTTTCGAAAGTGTGATGTCAAAACGGTGATGTATAACACAGAGTCGGAGGGTATACTTTTTTCGAATATAGAACCTTAGGGATTGTAAGAGTGAAGTCTTGGTAGATTACGGTATCCCTTTAAACTTGTTACAATGTAGGAAACACATGATCATCATCGATGAAGATTTTTTACTTGTGTTTCTCTTCGAAAATATTCAGAGATTTGTTGTCACTAGAGTATAGAACATGAAAAACGAGTATCATATGAAACCGGTATACATTAAAATTATTTATTAAACTCACCAAAACACTGAAGAAATGGATTTATAAAGCCCAAACTTGATATTTGGTCATTTAGACCCATTTTGTGTGACTAGGTCCTTCAACTATGGATAGTAAACGAATATATTTGATGTGCCAACGTTTAAGCTTTAACCGCGTAATACCATCAAACAAATATATTTGATACACACGGGTAAGCTATGAATGTGACATGTAACAAATAACTGTTACTCGAAGGCAGAGGTGCACAAATCGGTTAAAAATCTAGTTGGTTTCTCTTCAAATCTTACAAACCGATCCCAACCCTTAGATTTCAATTGACTCCAAACCTGTTTCACTGTGCACCTCTCCTCAAAAGAGTATGGTTTATTAATTAGGTACGAGACTAGTTACAAAAAATAACCCGTCTTATTACTATCCGTAAACAAAGCCTATTTTATGAAGATTGTTTGCAACGCTCCGACAGCCAAGTGATTGCCAATACTTACCCAGTTACCCAAAGGTCGTATCAAGCGGGTATCTGTTTATTAAGTTTCTCTGAGCCCAAGATCAATTTTGTTCATAACCGAACCGTTAATCATATTCTTTTCTAGGCTCATGCGATAAGTATGTATTAGTCATTAAGTGTTTCGGGTCAACTTAATCCAACATGTTTCAATACGCAACTATTTGACCTGCTATGGCGCTACCTAACCAACTTTGGTGCACTATACCAACCGAATTAACAATCTTTCATCTTTTTATAATACCAATCTTTTTAAAAATTCATCAAACAAACACACAACCTCATTTCAAGTAGAGCCGTAGAGGTAGAAACGATGGGCACAGTTTTAGATCAATGCGTTGAAACGGGTCATTTAATGAACAAATAGAATCGGGCTAGTTTGACATACAAACACGTACTGTTGTTCATTTCTTAAGTATGAAAACTAATAATAACTAGCGTGATTAATTTTAGTCGTAAGTATAGGTGATCAAATCGGGTTGGTCAAAGGAACCGGAACCGGTTCAGAACCGGTTCCATTAGTCAACATCACTGTTTAAACCGGTTCCATGGTCGAACCGGTTAGGGAACCGAACCGGTTACCCAACCCTCGGACCCGGAACCGGTGGAACCGGTTCTGACCGGTTCCTAAACCGGTTCTTACACTGTAACCGGTTCCAACCGGTTACAGTGTAAAATATTATTTGTTTTTTCGTTTTTCGTTTCCGCTGCTTGTGTAGGTGATGATTTGTGTTCTTCTGATTTCTGAAGAGGCTCATGCTACTTTTGTTGTTCACCCACAGAGCAATGGTAAACAACATATTGAACTTAATGCTATGAGTGTCAGCGTGTTTGAATTGATTAGTCTGTATCGTGTATCGTGTAATGGTGAACTTAAATCTGTATCGTGTTACATTTGTTGAGTTTGCTATGTATTATAGTCTTTTGGCTTACGCAAGTCAAATGCTGAATTATAATCAAGAGCGGTGTTATACGATTCGTATTTGTATAACATGTTAAATAAAAAAAACAATTAACATAAAATTCATTTTATTTACTTTAAGCAATGGTGCGTTTCATCATTTCCCACGATGACGGGTCTACCCAATGAGCGGTGACACAAAGATAAGATTCGGGTAGACCATGTGGAGCCGACCAAACATCACTAGTTAAGTTTATTCCCGTATTTATATTTTCAAAATATGCAATTAGTACCTCTTTGGCCTTCTTCCACAATTTTAAACAATAACGTTTAAGAGTATGACGACTTACGTGAGTGTATTGTGGTTGAAGCGTATCTCGAATCATGGCGGTTAAGCGAGGGTTGTCGAAGTGGCTAAACGGCAAAGCTTCTTGAATCACAAACTTCGCCATACGATCTTGAACTCGATCAATTTGGTATGTAAATATTCCGTCTTCACTATCCATTTGCGTTTGTTGCGACTCGACGTTCTGTTTCAACGCCCTGCAATACGGTCTTTCGATGTGTTTCTTCAAATTTGAATTCGAAAGTGGGTTTAAATAAATCCCACAAAACTTGCACCGAGCCTTCAATGAATGGTCACTCAATTCAACCAAATCCCAATTGCACCAAATCTCTTGATTACGATTATGAGGTACAATACGAACGAAACTTGGTCCGGCGGTGGAACCTTGACCAACCGATGATTGTGAGGCAGCCATAACAACAAATATGAATATAGAAGAAGAGAAAACAAGAGATTAGAGAACTCAGAACGTTGTAATAGCGTTTTTTTTTTATTTTTTTGCGTTCGGGTTTGCGTTTTGAGTGTTGTGATGAACCCATTACACCAAATACCTATTTATACTAGTAGTGGGGTGTTTGGGGAGCCAAAAAACGGCCATTTTTGACCCCAACGGTCAAAAAACGGCCATAAAACCGTTTCCCAACGGCTAGAACTACTCCAACGGCTAGAACCGGTTCCGAACCGGTTCCGGTCGAACCGGTTCCAGAACCGGTTCCGGTTCGGTTCCGGTTCCTACCCGGTCCACCTCCAAAAATGTCAAACCGGTCCCGGATCGTCGGGTTGAAACGGAACCGAACCGGTTCCTACGAAAAACGGGTAGGAACCGGTTTTGTTGTCCACCTCTAGTCGTAAGGAACAAAAGTGTTGCAACGATAATTTACATCAATCTTTAACAGGTCGCATGCATCAATCTTCATTCACATTTAAAGTGAAAAAACTTGTTATAAAAACTTTCGTATATGGTTCACGATTGCTACCTCTACTTTAGCATCATCGCTGATGGTGATTCTACTATATAAGTTGCATATTTAAGGCCCGAATTAGCAATAAACAGAAATTAGTCTCGGAAAAATACGACAGAATTCTATATTGAGAACAGGTAGAAAAGAAACAAAAGAGAAGACAGAAATCAGTTTATAAAAAGTTGAAAACTTTGGTTAACTCAGACCCAGGTTGACTTTGACCAACCGTGACACGAATCAAAATGATCAGCACTTGGTACCTAGTACTTTCTTTCTCCAAGTTCACTGACCGCCTCCACGAGTTTGCAACCTCCTCCTTTCAAGCTCAAGCTGAAAAACAATAATAGAAATTAATAAATTTCTAGTAAATAACTAAAGATTTGTTCATTTTCTTTTAAAGAAATGATAATAAGCATACACGGCTCGAGTATTTTTTTATTATTTTAATATTTCAAGAAAAATGATACTACGTTTTCTCTGCGAGGTGTCTTTGTTGGTTTTTTTAACAATGCTCACAGACCATGAAACATAACTTTTAAGACTAAGCAAAATAGGCGGGCCGGATAACGAGTCAAAGTCAAAGCAAGCTCGGTTGAACCTGATCATCTTTCAGTATGGGTCCAAATGGGTTGAGCTCAAATGACCCGCAATCACTTTTTGAACATATTTTATTCTTTTGTAAACAACGAACTCGTTAACTATATTTACAAAACAATATTATTACACTAACCATATAAAATATGAGTATAACGGTTTAGAAGATTGTATGCTTTGAAAATTGACTTTAGAAGACTTTCAAGTATGAACCCGTTCGACCCGCGTGCCATGTTCCCCTTTTAGTTGATTTTATTATTTGGCCGTTTAAGCTAAAACACAACCCGTTTCATAAGTAAAAGAACCTCTCATTATGCTTACAAAAACAGCATTACTACCGTAATAATTAAAATCTATGAACAAAATGATCTAAAGGACAGTAAGCATTAAAAATACACTTGGGGCCGATCTCAACCTATATACTCGTTCCCCCTTTTAGTTGATTTTTTATGCGATCCGTGTGAGATAAACCACAAACCAAGCCCATTTCATAAGTAAACAGGTCAAAGGTTATATCTTACCACTTTCCTGACACGCTCATTGGCAGCAGGAGTTCCTCCAGTAACAGATTCAGCAAGATACGGACTGCTAACACGAACCTCATTCATCACCACTATCGCAGTCTTGTCCCATCTAACAGGTAGGCTGAATAAAAAAAGGACAAAATATATATAAAAAAAGTAATTGAAAAATCCAAAATATGCATATATCTAAAAAAAGACTTAACAAATACTAAATCCTTCTGCCAATAATCTTACAGTTATGAAAAGCACTTTTAGATTGAACTCGGATTTGATACTTAAAGAAGTCACATAAAAAGAGAAAATCACAAATGGGCTCATTGTATTAACCACAAAGGCGCTTAGGCGCTTCATCCTTAAGATACAGGTAAGGACTAAGGAGTAAGAAGTAAGAACGCTAAAATTCAGGTATTGAAAACTACTTTGAAAATATTGAAGACTGATCTTTTTGTTTTGATGCTACATAAGCGTCTATGGAATTCTTTAAAATACCGAAACTGGTTATTAACATGTTCTTATGATAAGTTAATAGTCCACACGGATAACGGCGCATTGGTATAATTTCTATTTACTGAACTACAACTAGGGGTGTTGGTTCAGTTGGATCTGTTTTAACTGAACCAATTAGATGAAACTGTTTTGGTTAGAACAAAATGAAACCGAACTGTCCAAACCAGCTTAAAAACCAAGTCTCATCAAATTGATCTGGTTTACAAATTACAATTCAGTTTCTCACTTAGCATATTGCTCATCATATGAAGTATAAAAAATCGACAAGTTTTTTAAACCATGTATAAGAGCATAGAATTCTTATTCACTTACTATTATTATTACTATACACACGTGCGCACAGGGCACTATAAATGAGAATAAGGTTTAGGTCCAAACCAACTATGTTTGGACTACTTGTTAGTCTGTTTATTTGGATAATACGACATGTTCCATTTGTGTCTCTTATCACAATGTAAAACCTAGAAAAGCAAGCCTGGTTTGTTTTTTCGGGCTTAATGCTCTTAATACATGCTGGAAAGGAGTTATATGTTAGTCTTACTAATTACCAACTATGATTTGATGACATACTATGTTATCTTAAATCTGGAAGGTCATGCCTGATTTAGTTTTTACTATTAAGCTCTCAATGCATGCTATTTAAATACTGACAACATCCTATGTTATGACCGGCGCTACATGTTTGGCAGCACGTAGGCGCCAAATGTTGACCTGCCTAGATAATATGTAGGCTACTGGTTTCCACTTTTTTGTTTTTTTTTATGTTTTATAAAATGAACTCTATAATTATACACATGAAATTAAGGAATCAAAAAGATAGAAAAGGAAACAGATGCATACGTTTTCGACAAAGCATCAAAGATGCTCTGAGCCTCAGCAGTAACACCAACCCCGATCCTTTCAACATCAATCTCTGCTTGTCTACAAAAACACAATCAATCATTTAAGCATTTACACAAACACTTGAAAAGTTATTACATTTTCTCTGCAGTGAAAACACCCATGCCAAAGTTGCAACAATATGCGATAAAAACAACTAAAGCCACCCACCTCGATTTCTTAAAAATAACTTCACAAGCAACCGCCATTGAAAATAAACAATAAGACTTTAAATTTGGCTGTCAAAACAGGTTAACCTTATGTTCAAAGACTAATAAACAGACAAACAAACATACCCTGGTAAAATCCCACTTATAGAGATGTGGTAAAACTTTTCTCTATCTCGGATGATAGAGAAGTTGCCCCCGAGACAACGGCTCCAGATAACATAGAGTGTGTGATACGACTCCATCTTATCAGTGGGTCGACCCATATGGGTCCACAGGGTCTCAGGTTCGTTACTTTAACAGTTTAACCCAGTCAACCAGGAGCAAAAATTTAGGGCTGAATTAGTGGCAGGTTGACTGTTGACCATTGATTGTCAAAGGCTGAATGTTAGGAGGCATTAACTACCAAATTATGTTTTAAGTATTCCATCTTTGTTCTAGTTTCTATGTCTTGTTTATTATGATTATCAAGTTCTTCTTGTAATTGGAGACTTACCATCTCGAATTGGTTAAATCGGCGACTAGCCCCTCTCGAATCGGGCCCACTATCTTTTTATTTCAATAAAAATAAATACTTCAATTTTTGGGTTCTATCAGTGTGTCACAGTAAATTAAACAGAAACAAAACAAAAGGTACTAAAATAATAGCAGTAAACTACTATAGCACAAAATGGTGAGAAAACTATAGTAGTGAGTAGTAACCAATAAAAGCGCATACAGACATGAATAAGGTATCACAAACTAAGGGTAAGGCTGTAAGGCATTTAAAATTAAGGCTACGGCCTGAGAGTTCGAGACAAGGTGAGACACTCTATATTGATTTAAACTTGGTGTTAACTAACGTAAAAATCATGCTTTATTCGGTTATTCAGATCTAAATCAAAAACAAAAGCAAATGCATCACCAATCTCAATTTGCCACAAACATCATTAGAGTAGTTATTACATTTTCATTTAAAAAAAACACCAAAATCATGCTTTATTGGTTTAAATTTTTGTGAACTAATGTAAGAAGCATTCTTTATTCAATTATTCACAACCAAAAATCATAGCTTTCTATAAGTAAATAAACTTAAAAAAAACAAAAATCATGCTTTATTGGTTTAAATTTGTTGTCAACTAATGTAAGAAGCATTCTTTATTCAATTATTCACAACCAAAAATCATAGCTTTCTATACACAAATAAATTTAAAAAAATAACTAAATTCATTAAAGCATTTTATACCTGCTTTATTCACATCCAAAACTCATAGTGTTATTAAAAAAACAACTAAATTCATTGAAGCATTTTATCAAACACCTGGTGTGCACACCAAAACCCCAAATCATAATTAAAATTAAAATAAAAAAAAAAAAACTAAATTCATTAAAGCATTTCATCCATGTTTTATTCACAACCAAAAACACAAGCTTTCTCTAAAAAGATAAATAAATAAATTCATTGAAGCATTTTATCAAACACCTTGTGTGCACACCAAAACCCCAAATCATAATTAAAATTAAATAAAAAAAACAAATCATTAAAGCATTTCATCCATGCCTTATTCACCTATTCACAACCAAAAATCATAGCTTTCTATAAAATGAATAATAATAATAATAATAATAATAATAATAATAATAATAATAATAATAGTAATAATAATAAATAAATTCATTGAAGCATTTTATCAAACACCTTGTGTGCATTCCAAAACCCAAATCATAATTAAAACAAAATAAAAAAATAAAACTAAATTCATTAATTTCATCCATGCTTTATTCATATTCACTACCAAAAATCATAGCTTTCTAAAAAAAAAAAACTAAATTCATTGAATCATTTTAAAAAACACCTTATGTGCACACGAAAACCCCAGATGAAAACTGACCTAACAGCAGCATCCTCTTTACTCTGAAGCGAATTGAGATCTAGATAACACTTGTTGAGATCAAGCGGGTCTTCAGACTGACCCAGAAACGAAAACTCTTTGATATAATTAGCTTTCAGCAGCCTAATGTTACGGCGAGACTGTGGGTTTGATTTCAAACCCTCTTGAAGAACAAGAATGTTTGATGGGCGATCAAAGGTTATGATTTGGCCTTCGAATTCGTCTCCGAATGTGGTTTTGATTGATAATAAGCAACCCACTGCAAACTCGTCTCCAAAGCTGCTTCCATCCATTGCTGTGAAATTGTTAATTGCGAACTGGGGTTTTTTCGTGTGTTTTAAGATTAAAGTCAAATGTTAAAATGGTATAAATTGTTTAACCAGATACCGGGAGTTTCATCCGAGTTAAAATTTAGAAGTGAAAAAAAAAAACTGAATTTGGAACCGGACCCGAAAAAACTCAGGAATCAGTTTTTTTTATACCCAGATTTTTACTACCCGTAGGTTACGGATAATGTATGCATTTCAGTACCAAAACTCGTACGCGTAGTCGGACCCGATTTGTACCCGGTAATACCCGAAAACCAAGTCTAGGTTTTTCCAATGCCCGATACCGGGTATTGCTGTTCACGAGTCGAGCCCCGGTCAAGCCAGGGTGGTTTCGAGCTTGGGCTCGAAATTAAACGCGGCAACTCAATTAAGGCTCTAGCTCGATTATGAAGTTAAATGAGATTAAGATCTAGCCAACGAGCCGACCCATGATCGAGCCGAGCCTATGCTGATTTTGGCTCGGTTACAAAAATGAGCCAACTTAGCTCGGGATGTTTCAAATCAAGTTTTTTTTAGCTAATTTGATTCGACCTTTTATCGAGCGAGCCACGAGCTCAAGCTTCGAGCCTCGAGCTTTTTGTACAGTCCTGCAAATACCTGATCTATACCATACAAAATACCATAAAAATACCCCCATCTATACACAGGAAAAACCCGAATATATGGTTTTTTCAATACCCGAGCCGAACCAATGCATAGGCTTTGGTTTTTAGTGACGATACGTGAACCCGAACCCGACTCGAATATTGCCAATACTTGATTTTTCAATATCTAGTCTTACCATAACTCGGTTCCATACCTGAAACTGTGTATTAGAAAAACCTGATTTGTGCACCTTTGGTTAAATAGTTACCTTGTAAAAATAATCCAATAGTATACTCGTTTTAATGTTAATCGTTAGGTTTAAGTAACTTTTAAAAATATGACATGCAAGGTGGGCTTTAAACCGGTTTGCCGGTTTAAACCGATATTTTAGAAAAACCCGGTGGTTTTATGTCCTAGCAAACCACCTAAAAGTATCAGGCTCAAAATATTAGCTTGATATACGAAATCCGACATTTAAAACACTTTTCTATTCTGCCCAATGGTCCCTCGACTGCTTTAAAATTCAATTTTTTTATGTTTTCAAAGTTAGATTACATATGCAATCCAATTTTTTTTCTTTTCAAAGTTCACTTTAGTATTGATAAACGCTCGAGTTCGTAGGCTCAGTGTCCGATTTTTTTTTTATTTTTTTTTGTAATTAGATTAATTGGTCAGTTATTGTAATCATAATAAACTAGAGACCACCAATAACAAATTAATTGTCAACAACAAAATAACAGCATTTCGCTCCGAATATAGAGGATAAAATGCCATGCAACGTTAACCCCTTTGGACACTTTCACTCATTGTATATGTTTTTATGATGATTGCTATATAGTTTATTCGGTTATAACAACTAAATTATTCTATAAAAGGTTTTGGATATCAAATCAAATATAAGTACGTATATTATTTGATACTCTTTGAGCATTTGCTAACTATATTATTTTTAAGAGTGTTTGCAATAGGGTATGTCGATCTCTACGGGCATTTGCTAACCATGCGTAGTCAAAACTCTCCTCCGCATAGGGTTGTTGCGCGATACATGACGTCCCAGTCAGCATTTCAAACAGTTGCAAAAAGTCGTGAAGTGATAAAAAGCCCACAACTTTAAAGGAGACACTGTAGGACTGTAGGGGAGAGTTGGGGGCCAAAACACATCCACAACTGTCCCACTACGCATGATCTAAGAGACTACCATTATAGACAGACGTGTAAGACTACCCATAATAATTAGAGATTAATCTCCAGCTTAGACTGTTAAACCCAAATCCGCGAAGCTTAATCACACAACGCACATCTCATTTACACTTAACAATAAAACGACGCATGTATGCATTAAGGAACAAACAAACATAAGCAAAACACTATTTACAAAGTCTTACATTAGGTTCTTCATCACATTAACATAATCCCATAGAACAAACTTAAATAAAAAAAAGGTTCAAACACCATCAAATCATTAACAAATTAGTTATCCCATGATCCAAGTGATTAATTTCTTTTACTACCTTCAACAAACCCCACAAGATTAGCATATATATGCTTATCTATCTTCCCACCATTTTCAACACCAGCTTCCTTAATTTCTTCAACTATATAACCATCATTTTCTTGATTTAAATTTAAACACAATTTAGGGCTTTGAGTACCATCTAAAGTCATCAAATCCTTCAATTCATCAACTAAATCACGGGTTTGGGTTGTCTCGTTCATAACTACATCGGCACAATCTAAATCTAATAAAGACACGAGCTTTTTAGGAATAGTCGAGGGACTAACTATGTTAACGCCAAAAAGTAGAGGGAGTTGAGAGAAAGATAATACAAGAAAGCTTTTAACAATATGGTAGAGGTTGTTACGACTAGCAGTTGCGTTTCTGGCGACGAAGTAAAACGTCACTGCTTGTTTCCCCAGATTGGTTAGGAAATGCTTCCATGTCACGTTGACCGGATGTTGACCTTCCTGTCTACAGAGTTTGGTTAGATAAATAAATCATGTAGATTTATAGTTCATATACAGATTGCAAAATGGGCGGGTCGGTGGGTTCGATGATGTATCGTTTTGTGTCGTTTGAAACGGGTTGGGTTGGTTGATAAAGGTCAGTGGTGAGATTTTTGGAGAAACTTACATAGGGGAGAACGTATGGACGAACAGCGAACCCGACAATAAAGCCGATTAAACACATAACTACCACACCAATACCCCAAGCTATGGTTGATCCCAGTACTGCAAATGTAATATTCAAAATGTATGTTATAGTCTTAAATGAAAGAAAGAATCTTGGTAACTTATAAAAGTTTGGCTCTTAAGTGAAGAACAACTAGCCGACTAGGCTCGAGCTTGGCTCGTTTAGAGCTATTTTTCTACAGCTTGAGCTCGGATCATGAGTCGTTTTTTCAAGCTCTAGCTTGGCTTGTTTATTATTATATATAATAACATATTTAAAACATTAAATAAAAAACATATTAACAATAAGCTCGTTTACGCTCGCGAGCCAGCTCGATAAGAAAAGCTTGGGCTCGTTTATTAAACAAGCTTATTTTAAGGCTCAAACTCATTTAAGCTCGGCTCGATTCAATCTTTTAACAAGCCGATCTCGAGTAGCTCACAAGCCAGCTCGGGTAGTTTGCATCCCCTAAGTTCAAGGATATTACTGACAGTTAACACTTACCACCGGGCCCAGAAGAAGTGTCGGCACAATCCTCAGCCTTTAGATCAATCTGACGGATCAATCTATTACCATGATCAGATATCAACAACGCACATCTTTGCAAATCAAAAGCGAGCTCAAAATCATCAGAAAATGAAGCGTTTTGTGCAGGTCCATCTGCTTTGCCTGTTTTTCTTATGTTGCCTCCAGCAATTGTGGTCACACCTATTGTTTCATTAATTAAAAAAGCATTGATACATACAAAGTTAAAAGATTAGGCATGAATAGATATCAATATTATATACCTGATTTGCTTATTTTCCTAATGACATGGTTGCTCTTGTCAGCAATGTAAATATTGTTTTTCTTGTCAACCGTGAAACTTTTGGGTTTATTAAACTCGGCAGACCCCAGATCACCATCCTTGTATCCAGCATTGCCCTTGTCATTACCAGAAAGCTTATTGATCTCACTTACTGCAAATAATAATAACCATATTATAAATCTATATGCAACACACATGAAAGAAGTACAAAGAAAGAAAACAAAATTGGATCAATAACTCATTAAAATCCACCACACAGTCACACACTTGAAGTTTTCTTCTTTGATTTCTTTTTAAAGTTGATTTGCTTGGATAACCTTTTATTCTGGCATTTATCATATTAGTTCTGTCATAACTCATAATGGTACAAGCGAGCTGAGCCGCTTGCGAGCTACTCGTGATCAGATCAATACAAAGCTCGAAATGTGCCAAGTTTTTTCGAGCTCGAGCCTCAAATAAAGCTCTTCTAGTATGAAACCCAAGCTCGAGCCTTGTATGGGAAGCTAGTTTAGGCTCGCTGAGCCTTCACAAGCCTCATGATTTTTTAAGTTTACCTATTTTGGATTTCTACGTATTAGTTTCACATTGCATAGCCGAGCTTTGACGCATTTAAGGTACTGCACAAGATCGAGTGGAGCTTAGACTCAAATTTTCTCAAAATATATAAAAATAATTTAAAAGGTATATAAATGAATCAATAAGTATGCGAGCCGAGCTCAAGAAAGTCAAAACGAGCCGAACTCGAGCCTAGTTGCATGGCTCAGCTCGTTTACGTTATACGTATGTCTACGGGCGTAAACGAGCCAAGTTGCTCACAAGCTACTCGAATTAAGCCGAACTTAAACGAACTCGAGCCTAAAAATAAGGTTGTTTAGTAAACGAGGTCACACCCCAGTATATCCATGTAAATGGGCTGTTAATATTTGGGTTGTAAACGAGCCGAGCCCTAGCTTGACTAGGCTCGAACTCGACTCTCAAGCTCGGCTCGTTCCAAGCTCTTTTCTAAAGAGTGAGCTCGTCTCGGCTCGTTTACACCACGTGTTTAATCCTCGACCTAGCAATGTTGTCATTTGAATCGAACATGTTGTGTGCATATAGCCTCAATTTCATACAATAAATCGTAAAATTGAAGCAAAAACAATACTCCTATTACTTCTTAATAATAATAATAATAATGATAATAATAATAATAATTCTCAAAGCACATTTATAATCCAACAGAATATGAACATACAATAAATCGTAAAATTGAAGCTTAAACATTACTCCTATTACTTAATAATAATAATAATAATATATACCTTGAGAACCAGAAACGGTCACCGTGTAAAACGTACTCTTAACGGAGTCAAGTATAACGAGATCATCAGACGATGAGCCGTAGAGCGAAACGACGGCGTACGGGTTAACGGTAAGCTTGTCGCCGTCAATTAACGTCGTCACGGTGTAACCTTCCTCTAATATAATATTATTATTATCACATTTGATCACTGACGTTAGGCTTACTAGAATCATGAATGCTGTGATGGTTATGAGATTATTTGAATATGAAGAAGCCATGGAATCTGATGAGTGAGTGATGACTTTGGTGAGTGAGAGTCAAGTAGGGGGTGTTTTTATCTAAAAGAATAAGGTTGCTTGGGATTAGATATGAATGAAAAAGTTCATAAGTTACATTTCTATAACTTATTAACTTAATGAAAATTTATTTGATATGAGGGGAAAAGTTCCATAAGTTACACTTCTGTAACTTATTAATTTAATAAAAAATTATAAAGATGTAAAATAAGGAATCCCAATCACCCCTAAAGGATAAAGTGAGGCTGTTGAATATAATAATAATAATAAAATGGTTCAAAGATGAGAGAACCTAACTTTCATGATTTATGGGCTTTCTTAAAGCTAAATTAAACCACTTGTCTGCTGCTTTAAAAATCCGATTAAACGTCGATTAATCATTAGTCTTTAACTTATAGTTTTAATTTTCGATTAATCCTTATTTGTCCAAACTCGATTAAAATTGAAAATTTTACATACTGAATTTGGAATATATATATATATATATGTGTGTGTGTGTGTGTTTGAAAATTTACATATAACTTTCAATCTGATTAATTTCGATTAATCGTTAATCCTTAATCCACTGCTCGACTAGCGATTTTAGAATACGGTGTCAAACATAATTAACTAGCAGGACCAACTTTATTGTTCAAAACTAAAGTTGTGTTTTGTTTGACTTGGAGTTACCCGTTACCACCGCCTTCTACCACTATCACCACCCACCATCCGCCACCCACCACTACCACTATCACCATCTACCGCAGTTCATACACTATCACCAGTTTATTTTAGCAATCTATAGACGTTAAAAACAAACAATATTCTTTTTACAAACTGTAGAGGTTTGGTCCATCTCTCCTTCTATAAATGTCTGCAAATTTGATCCGTAAACTACAGACATTTTAGTGCCTTTGATTTCGCCAATCACATTTAGTTTAGTAGCTTAGAATCTCATATTCTAATAATAATTTTATAAGTTTTAAATTTATATATACTTAAAAAAATTAAAAGTAATAATATTGAAAGGCTGAGTGCCTCATTTTATAAAAATGTTCAACAAACACACAAAACATTTTCTCACTTGTTTCTTCTTCTCTATCAAATTATGCTACATCTACAATTATTCTTCTAGATTCACCATTCTATAATATCAATCAAATTCATCTTCATATTCAAATCACCACAACGATATCAAATATCATTCGGTTACCAGATCTTAATCTACTTGATCTCCACAGATCTCGATCGGATTTATAGCTTCTATAATAATAATAATATTAATATTAACTTCCACTCGTTCTGCTGTATTCTGGATCTGATCGAGCTGAGCTCTAATTAGGTTTTCATTCAAATCATGAATCCGTTTTCGTCCGAGACGCGTCTCAGGTGAGCTGTTCATTTTGATTCCGTTTGACCTAATTAGGATGATTATGATGTTAAAATTTTGTTGAAATTGAATGCTAGTATGAGATGTATATAGTTAGTTAGGTTTAATCTGCTTATTAAATTGAATTAGGTATGATACACGAGTTCAGCAGTTCAATTTGATCTAATTAGGATGACTGTGATCTCGATTGTTAATTTTGAACTAACTAGGTTTTCGAATCATGAATCCGTTTTTCTCTGAGACGCGCCTGAGGTGAGCTGTTGTTTGATTCAGTTTGATCTAGCTAGGATGGTGATTGTGATATTGATTGTTGCTGATATTGAATGATAGTGTGCGGCGTATATAGTTAGGTTTAATCTGCTTATTGAATTGAATTAGGTATGATACATGAGCTCAGCAGTTCAATTTGATCTAATTAGGATGACTGTGATCTCGAGTTTTATTGAAATTGAATGCTAGCGTATGATGTACACTGATCGGAGTATAGGTTTAGGTTCAATCTGCTTATTCAATTGAAATTCCGTGCGAATGAACTGGTCTGATACATGAGTTGATTGTGTTCAACGCTATATTGAACTATGAAGAATGAACTATAAGAATGTTTAAGCTGCTAAGTTGTAAATTATGAATATGCCAGAACTTTAATAACCTAGTGAATTCTTTTTTGTTTGAGACACGCTAAGGTATGCTGTTCATGTTTGATCCAATTTAATCTGATTAGGATGATGATTGTGATCTCAATTTTTGTTGAAATGGAATGCTACTGTGCAATGTTTAGTGATCGAGTAGCATGATGGATCATAAACCTAGATTCACATCACTCCCATAGTAGATTATGAATTATAAGATACTGAGATAGTAGCAACACCCTTATGGCCATAGCTAATTCTTCTTTGCAAAGTAAGTAGGATCTTGCTGAGATATGAACCTCAGGCCATGCATTCGGTGACCGTATGCGATGATATTTGGATGCCAAAGAATGGTATCTATTCGTGTCATGAAAGGCATGGTCGTTGTGGTTTTACAACTACTTTCTAGGTCGTCCAAACACTGAATTTTGACTGAATTAATCTGAAAAGTTAATCAAAAGGTCTGTGAGAAGTAAAACTAATGGAATTCTCATGGCAGTGTGTTCATGGGTCTATACTCTATATGCTAGACTTCTAGTTGTGTGTGAACTCTTGCTCATTTGTGAAGATCCTTACGTTTATCATTATAACCGACTCATTGTTATAAAATGGCGCAACTACGAGACAGCCAATTTAGAAAGATGTGAAAGGGAATAAGAAACATAATTATGTTAATCTTGTTAATGAATTCAAGAGTTATAACCGACAATTTTGTTTGAGTTTCATCACCATGTCTTTATTGCATGTTAGTGTTTGTACCTGAAAGGCTCCACAATTTTTTATACTTGTGCCCTGTTTGTATTTGCTTTTGCTTCTTAGTTTTTGTTTCACCTGTTAGTATGTTTGTTTCTCCTGTCTAGAATAAGGTAACATGATGAGACTTACCCCAACAAAAGGGGTATTTTGTTTGAGGCCTTGAGGGCATGACTCTGATAGTGTTGGGGTTTGATTGGTTTGAGGGTACGGATATGAGCGAATGGGGTTGATTCCCATAAAAGTGGGAATTCTCCACACGCACTAACTAAAGGGTCGTGTGTATAAATATATGCCCATTCCCATTTCACCCTGTTACTAAACCCATTTTTGTAGTGATTTCTCACTTGGCTCACATATGTTGAATGATATTGCAAGTAATGGTTTCATTTACATGACAATTTTTAGCTTGCGTGATAATGATGATTATTTTAAATTTATTATTTTTGCAGGGACATGATACGGGCAATACGCGCCTGTAAAACTGCAGCAGAGGAGCGTGCTGTTGTTAGAAAAGAGTGTGCATCTATTCGTGCAGCAGTTAGTGATAATGACAATGATTATAGACACCGTAATTTGGCAAAGCTCATGTTTATTCACATGTTAGGATATCCCACACATTTTGGACAAATGGAATGCCTCAAGTTAATTGCAGCTCCTGGTTTTCCAGAGAAGAGAATAGGATATCTTGGACTTATGTTGCTTCTTGATGAAAGACAAGAAGTTCTGATGCTAGTTACCAATTCATTAAAGCAGTATGTACCTACCTTTCCATTTATTAGAAATGACAGTTAGATTTAAATATGAATGGGCAAAAATGGGTTATGGTCCTGATGGTAGTTACCAATCCGACCTGTCTCCCTTCAGTCTCTACTATAAATATACTGTTAACCCCGAACCTGTTTGACATGCTATTATATTCTGGCAACATAAATTCTTGTTTTCTAGGCTTGTTACTTTATTTTCTAGAAAGTGTTTCTAGTGATAAAATAAAGCCTCTGTTGTCATTTTGCAGAGATCTTAACCATACCAACCAGTATATTGTGGGACTGGCTCTTTGTGCATTGGGCAATATATCTTCTGCTGAAATGGCTCGTGATCTTGCACCTGAAGTCGAGAGGCTACTGCAATTTCGAGATCCAAATGTTCGGAAGAAAGTAAGTAAATGAAAATATCACTCTTGACTGCACAAATGGCTCTAAATATGATTCTACATAAAAGTTGTTCAGGAGTATTGTGTATTCGTGCTTGCCGTAATACTGCTATGTTTGTATGTTTTCAGCAGTATGCACTTGCCTTTTTAACAACTTCTTAGATTGAAGGGTAATAACAAAAGATTATCTTGCTGAGCAGGAGTATCCCTTCTTAATTCATTTCAATATATTGTTGTAAGCTAGTGAGTGTCTCAATAGCACTGTTATGTGTGGCTGCCTTTTTAAAGATGTGCATGGCCGTATGTTAGAACATATCAATTAAGGCATACTTCACATCACAAGTTACTAACATTGCTGTGGAGCTCACCTTTTGTAGGAAATAAAAAGATGGGAAACTTGATCATAAGTAATATGTTGAATGATATTATTTTACCCCGGGTGAACATCATTCATATAAGTTCTAGTTTGTTTATACGTGCCACATTGTGCTTTGCTAGTTTGTCACATACTATCTGCTGCAAAATATGCTACTATTGTTCAGCTATGAATCTTATGTCCTTTTTTTGTATTTGTGCGCCTCAGATATGATTATATTTGATAATGAGCATACTCTTCATCTTGAAATGCCTGTGATTGTCATTGACTTGGATTTATATATACCTGTCTTGTTTGTAGATGTGGCCATACTGACTCATTTACCTGTGAATGGATCAGTTTGTATTGCTCTTACTCCGAACAGGTCAAACAAAGATATTAGCTAAAACACATAAGATGGTTATTGTGTTAAAACATTTTTATTTACAGATCTGGATTATTATTGTGCTGGTGTTGTTTTGTGATCACTAGTAACACACTGATCATAAAAAGAAACTGGACAAAAAGTGTGTGTGGGTCAATGAAACCTGACCGCCCTGTTTCCACGCATTAAAAGTTGACCTGTTTCAACACGAACAGGTTTGATCCGTTACCCAACCTGACTCTGTTGCCACATCTACCTGTTTGGATAAATCATATGTATGGCCACACTTTGTTTTCTTGTTTTCATTTACAGTCTGCATACCTTCTTGTTTTCATTTACAGTCTGCATAACTTCTTGTTTTCATTTACAGTCTGCATACCTTCTTGTTTTTCGTTTGCAATTTGTGTACCTAGAAATCTAGAATGCTTGGACTCGAGTGTTGCCAATTGGATCTCTTCATGTTCATTTCAAAATATATGATCTGAGGTCAGTTTTCTAAAAAACATAAATTTAAAAAGGTACTTACCTATGTTCTTACAATGTACAGGCAGCGTTATGCTCTATAAGGATTATAAAGAAAGTTCCTGATCTTGCGGAGAATTTTGTAAATCCTGTTGCTTCTTTACTCAAAGAAAAACATCATGGGGTTCTTTTAACTGTCATCCAGCTTTGTGCGGAATTGTGTACAGTTAGTGAAGAGGCCCTTGAATATTTCAGGAAGGTATATTGACCTTTTCCGTTTAATAGTTTGACTAAATATATGATGAAAAGTTCTTTAGCTGCAAGTCTGATATTAGGCTAGGAAGTAGGAACATTGTTAATGAAAAGAAAGAAATGTTTGGAACCTGTGGTTTACTAAATGAGTCTACCTGCAATGACACAATATTGACATCATGCTAGCATTTTGTAAAAACATGGCAGAAAAACCATGATATATAGATTGTTAAAATATTACATTAGTATGATAGTATGTGAGAAGGCTATCTTGGAACAAGAAAGTCAATCAGCAAAAAAAATACTAGCAAGTTCATTAACTGATAGTTCATCTAGAAACATAGGTAATATGATAGTAAGTATTCCAAGAATTCTAGAGATATAAGAAGACCAACCAAGATTTGAGGGTCACTTTTTAAGTAAAAATTTCTTCTATCGGATTGCTCTTATAGTTGATGATTAAAAAAACTTGTAGTCACGCTCATAAAATTACCTTTTCTGTCTTTTAGTTTGTACTCTTTTTTGAATGTTAAATACATGTAAATTTTGGATGAGAATGAATTGCTCTGCGGTTTTAATGTCATTTAAAGTTCCATAAATTCTTCTTATATGTAGAAATGCACAGAGGGATTGGTTAAAGTTTTGAAGGATGCAGTGAACAGTCCATATGCTCCTGAATATGACATTTCTGGAATCGCCGACCCTTTTTTGCAAATAAGATTATTGCGTATTTTACGTATTCTGGGTCATGGAGATGCTGATGCTAGTGATCTCATGAATGATATTCTTGCACAGGTTAGCTTCCATCTTTTATGTGACATCTTAGTAAGTTGTCATGATATCTAAAATAGAGAGCGCAATTTCTTACTAGAATTCTGTTGCTTGAACTCACTGTCCAGGTGGCAACAAAAACCGAGTCTAACAAGAATGCAGGAAATGCCATCCTTTATGAATGTGTAGAAACTATTATGAGTATTGAAGATAGTGGTGGTTTGCGTGTTCTTGCAATCAATATTCTGGGGCGGTTTTTGTCAAATCGTGACAACAATATCAGGTGAAATGTCTCCCCTGTTGTATTGAATTTCAAATGAAGTTTTTTAACCTTTCCATTTAGTACTTTTGGATGAAATATAGTACCATGTCATTTTTGATTACATGTGTTTAATGCACATAGTTTACTTTTTTTTTTGTTTTGAGTCGCATGTAAATATGAAGAACTATGGACATTTTAAAGCTGAAATATCAAAATCAAATCTTGTTTTAATAAATGATTTACATAAGTTATAGGCTTGTTGGGAATTCGTTACTGCTGATTGTTGGTTCGGTATTGTGAACTTCTGAGTGTTACATGGCAGATATGTTGCATTAAACATGCTGATGAAAGCAATATCAGTAGATGGTCAAGCCGTGCAAAGACATCGCGCAACAATATTAGAATGTGTTAAGGTAATCTGATTATCTATAAATAAAAAGTACATATATAAAGAGCTCTTGGACACTTAAAAATAAATCTTTTAGTTACTTCCGTCAATTCTTAGAAGTGTTTGTTTTTCAATTCAGGATTCAGATGCTTCAATTCGTAAAAGAGCTCTTGAACTTGTGTATCTTCTGGTCAACGAGACCAATGTAAAACCTTTGACAAAGGAATTAGTTGATTATCTGGAAGTAAGTGATCAGGATTTCAAGGGAGATCTTACTGCCAAAATTTGCTCCATTGTGGAAAAGTAAGTGAAGTGTTTCATTTTTGGTAACCTGCAATTCTCTTGTTGGTTTTATAGTTGCTAAATATTATTGTGTTTTTGTAGGCTTTCCCCAGAGAAAATTTGGTACATTGATCAGATGCTTAAGGTTCTTTGTGAGGTATGCATTTTTGTAGCAGGTTTCCCAAATGATAATTTTCTTTGTTCCTACTTGATTTTGAACATATGATTTGTAAAATGCTTGTGATAAGTTTAACCAAGGTAACTGATGTTCTTTTCTGGTTAAGGGCTTAGCTTCTTATGATATTTTTCTTGTCTTTCTGAAAGTCGCTAAGGTTTATTTTTGGTGCATAGAAGAACCTTAACTTGTTTTATTGAAAGATTTAAGATCATTATTGCAACATATTATATTCGTTCTATAATCAACTCAAATATTTTTGATGGGAATTATTTGTTCATTCGCTTAATGAAATACTAAACGTTTGTGTTAATGCTTAACAGGCTGGAAATTATGTAAAGGATGAAGTATGGCATGGTCTAATTGTTGTGATAACCAATGCAACTAATCTTCATGGATATACAGTTAGATCACTCTACAGAGCCATCCAAACATCAGGTGACCAGGTACCATGAACTCCCTCTTAATGACCTTGTTTATTCTATCTATAAAAAATAGCGTGAGCTAGATGGTTTTATTTTATATATGAAGTAATACTAGTTGTGTTTATTAACCTTACTTAGATGCCATATTCAAAGTTGAACTCAATTTAAAGGTCTCAATGAGATTGTTTTAAAAATGTTTTTTTTTTCACAAACCAGTTATTATTTTTTATGTTGAGTAACTAAATAATATGTGATTTGATTAAAATGTGACAAGGGTATTAATGTATATTATTTGTGTGCTTTCGAACAGGAAGCAGTTGTTAGGGTTGCCGTATGGTGCATTGGAGAATATGGTGACTTGTTGGTAAACAATGTAGGAATGCTTGATTTGGAGGAACCTATAACTGTGAGTTTGCATCTTCATGGGTTAATCTATTTAATAATTTGAGTTAAACTCTAATCTGTTATTGTTATCATCATATTTTTGCACAGGTAACAGAGAATGATGCAGTGGATGTTATAGAGGCTGCTATTAAACGCCATACATCCGATCTTACCACCAGGGCAATGTGTTTAACTGCTTTACTAAAACTGTCTTCACGCTTTCCTTCTTGTTCACAGTAAGTTAAGTTTGAATTCTAAAACATAGGTTTCTGTTACTTACGGTTTGGGCCCGGAATTGTAGGTTTATGTAGGCCTGTAAATGAACCGAACGTTTAATGAACTGTTCGTGAACCGTTCGACGGGAAGTTCATTTATGTTCGTTTGTTTAATAAACGAACGAACATGAACAAAAAAAGTTGTGTTCGTTTAATTAAACGAATGAACATGAACACATGTTTCGTTCGTTCATTTATGTTCGTGAACGTTCGTATATGTTCGTTTATTTATGTCTATTTATTTATGTTCGTTTACATACTAATAGAAAATAATTAAATGTTATCTTGAAAAGTCATCCACTTAATGGTTTTATATCTGTTCATTTGTGTTCATTTAAGTGTTTATTTGTGTTCGTTTATGTTTGTTTGTGTTCATTAACATTTGTTCATATTATGTTTGTTCAGTTATGTTCATTTATGTTCGTTTATAATTTAAACAAACAAACATAAACGGACATGAACATGTTCATTTTTTAAATAAACGAACTCGAACACAAAATATGTGTTCGATTAAGTGTTCGTGTAAAGTTAAACGAACGAACACGAACATGCCCTTGTTCGTGTTCGTTCGGTTCTTTTACAGGCCTAGGTTTATTATAACCCCTAGCTTCTATTAGTAGTGTTTGAGAAAAATTTACTTATGAATGGGTTAATTTGGATTGTGTTATTTCATATGGGTTATAAGTACTTAAAAGTCTATTTTTAATGCATACAATCTCCTAAATCCTTTTGTTCAAAGTTCTGAATTATAATGATATTGTTTCTGTGACATAATTAATGCGTTAATTATTTATAAGAAATGGGCATAAAGCTCTTTGTGGGTCAAACCCAAACCGACTTGGCTCGTTTTGACCTATAAAGAAAAGACCTGTTTCACCCGTTTTGACCACGCGACCATCTTGCCAGCTGCCATTTCTATTTTGCATGCTGAACCACTTGTTCCATTGCTGTAATATTTGCATGTTGATTGCTGATGTCACAGTTTGTTATTTTTAGGAGAATAAAAGAGATTGTCAATCAATCTAAAGGAAGCCTTCTGCTTGAACTGCAGCAGAGATCAATCGAGTTTGATTCCATAATTGAAAAACATCAAAATCTAAGGTATGGATTCATCTTCTTTTAGTCATTATTGCCGTTTTAGCATCTGCTTGATACACTTTTGGCCATTTTTAGTAGGCCAATTGCATTGAAAGATATCCTAACTTTTTGTTTGCCCAGAGAAAACCATTAGAAATTTCAAATTTCTTGATAATAAATTATTAATTCTCAAAAGTCAAAACGTTCAAAAAATGGATTTCAGTAACTTTGAGTTGTTGACCACGTTTTAGTTTTTCTGTTGACATGTTTGTAACTTTGACTAAGTTGACATTTGTTTGATTTGGATAGAAAGTGGGCTAACTTAGAAGGATACATTATGTCAAAATTTTTGAAACTTTGATGTTCTTTTGGGGCATAATATAGTATCTTTTTGGCCCAGTTACTTAGATAAGTACAGCCATTTCTTTACCAGAAAAAAAAATGCCAAATAAACTTCCAAAAAGTTAGATAAAATACCAGAAGTTTTAGAATACATTTATGGCAATCCTTACAGTAATGTTGACCGTTTTTAAATTTTTTTCTGACATAATGTTGGCGTGTCACTAATTTCAACAAGTTGGTTTCTTTTCTTGATGTAGTGCTAGTTAACGTAGAATGTTAAAAAGACAGTTGTAACTAATGTATATATATTTTTTAATGAATTTTAAGGCTCATGTATATACATTTTTTAATGAATTTTAAGGTCTGCATTGGTTGAGAGGATGCCGGTTCTTGATGAAGCCACTTACAGTGTAAGGAGGGCTGGTTCGCTACCAGCTGACACTTCCACCTCACAGGGAAATCCACTTCAGATTCCCAATGGTGTTCCCAAAACCATTGATGCCCCTTTACTAGACTTGCTTGATTTAGGCGCTGACGAACCCGCACCACAAAACTCTTCGGCTCCTAATTTTCTGCAGGATCTACTTGGTGGAGATATCTTGTCATCTGCATCTCAGCCAGGTGGTTATATTCAGTACCTGTGAAACTACTTTCGATTTTTTTCTGAAAATATTGTATATCGGTTGCCGTTTTTTTATAAAGTGTTGGGTTGCAAAGTGAATTGGTAATGGGTTGGTGACCTGTCTAATCGGGTTCAGGTCAAAATGGAATTATGTTCCTGGTTGAAACGGTATGGGTTAGGTTGCTAGGTTGTGTTGACATGTAACAGGTTTAGTCCAAACGATATATGATTTCAAAAATTAACGAGTGTCAAATATGATTCCAAAACAATAAATTGTTACAGTAGTAATCTAATGTTTTAAAAATGAAGTGCCAAATATTTGATACTTAGTAATCAAAATGAGGTCAGTTATGTTTCTTGTCGAATGGGATGGGTCGGCTTGAGTTGACATGAATCAGTTTTTATCCAAAAGGTACATTTTTTCGAGAAATAGCAAGTGTAGAATACGATTCCAGAACCTTTATAGTAGTAATCTAATTTTTTTGCATAGATAGGGTTCGTGTCAAAATGGGATAATTTATGCTACTCATCGAAACATGTCCAGTCAAGTAGGTTCAGACTGAACCGTTTTTGTCCAAAACTTTTGATGTTTTTATGTAATTAAAGTCTCAAAAGATGATTACAAACATTATATTCAATAATCCGATCTTTTGAATAGCACAATATGTGTAAAAATGGGGTAATTTATGTTACTGTAGATTGGTATGGCTTGGGTCGAGTTGGGTGCACAAAAACAGTTATTGTCAAAAGATATTTAGTAATAATTAAGTTGTAAAAAATAATACAAACATTCTGTTATGTCGACAATAATCTAAGTTTTTGAATAGAAAGGATTAGGAGGTTTTGTCACTTATGTATTAACCACGGTAAGAATACGTTCTTTGACCATATTTAACCAAACTCGGATATTTATTTTTATTTGTTAGAATTATAAATTATAATGACTTAACTTTTGCTTCTTTATGTTTACTTGTATAATTTCAGGTACAACTCAGCCACAGAAAAGTGGGACCGATGTTCTGCTGGATTTATTGTCAACCGGGCCATCTCCGGCTCAAAACGGGTCATCTACAACTGATATATTATCGCTAGGTCCAGATAATAATAACAGTAATAGTAAGACCTCACTCAATGCTTTAGATAGTCTTTCATTATCTACGGTGACCCAAGCACAAAGTGTGCCTGCATCATCTGTTATCGATCTGCTAGATGGATTCGGTCCTAACCCTACAGTTCCTAGTAAGTATTGTGATATTTTTTTATTAGTTAATATTTAACTCGAATTATTATTAATCATTTTGATATTTTTAACCATTGATTTTGTTAACAGAAGACAATGGTCCTGCTTATCCACCAATAACTGCATTTGAGAGCGGCTCGTTGAGCCTGGTTTTCAATTTCTCTAAACAACCTGGAAGCCCACAAATAACTGAAATTGAGGCAAAATTTACAAATAAGTCCTCTGGCATTTATACAGATTTCATCTTCCAAGCCGCCGTGCCGAAGGTAAGGAGAAAAGCTACATATTAATTTAACTAAATCTTATATTTAAATTTTAGCTGAGTTTCCAGATATTATTAGTTTTTCACAAAGTAAAAAAGAAATTGTTTTAAAAGCTCATGCATTCTCATTTTACAGTTCCTTCAGTTGCATTTAGAGCCTGCTAGCAGTAATACTCTTCCTGGAAGTGGTAGCGGGTCAATAACGCAAAAGTTACGCGTTACCAACAATCAACATGGCAAGGTATTTACTTCATTTTCTTATTAAAAATGCATTTTATCATCCGAATATATTCAATACATATTATATGATAAATGTACTTTATTACATGTTAAAAAACGTCAGCCAAACTTTTGTCTTTTCTTTTTGTTATTTTAAATAATTAATGTCTAAAATATGATTACTAAATTTGTGATATAAATATAATAAGGGTTTGGATCAAATGCAAATGACTTTTATCGTGAGAAGTGTACAAATAACTAGAGTAATTATGTTAACACTAGAGTAATTATTATTACACTATATTGTTTTTTATAACATAATTACTCTAGTTCAAAATTGTAATTACTCTAGTTATTTGTATGTTTAGTATATTAATTTTATTTGTACCGGATCCCACCCCAATATAATAATATAATCTCTTAAAATAAAGCTATTTAGTGACTTCCGGACCCTTTCTCCATGTAACTTTTTTTAATTGACCTGTTGGTTATAAAATATAGCTCAAATCAACCAATGTTAAATAAACGTGCCATAAATGGCCATATGACAACATTGTTCATTTTTCTTGGGGCATAAATGAGCCGAGTCCAAGCTAGCCTGAGCTTGGCTTGACTCGGATCGCTTATATACACATAATTATTTTTATATATCTAAAATTTTTATTTATATATAACATGATACTATTTAGTAATTTTTATCATCTTAATATATAATAACATTAATTATGTAATTATATATTTATTATATTAGAAAATTATATTTATATAAATAAAAGACTCGTTTAATCAACTAAGCTCACGAGCCTAGTCAAACTCAATATATAAAGCCCGAGCTCAAACTCATTTATTTATTGAGCTCTAATTTGGCTCGGATTGAAGCTCATTCAAGATTTCAAGCTTATCTCAGTTCGATGTTTTAGCTAGTCGGCGAGTAGCTCACAAACGTCACATTTTTCTAAAACTATAAACAGATTTAATCCGGAATCATTCTTAATGAATCACGAGGGTGTGTAGACTGTAGAATCATATTTTTCCATTTTACATGATTTTTATATTATGTTTTCACCAGAAATCACTTGTCATGCGCATCCGTATAAGCTACAAGTTGAATAACAAAGATATGTTGGAGGAAGGCCAAATCAGTAATTTCCCGCGTGACTTGTGAAGACTGCGCGTGAGCGGGTAGCATTTTGTGCAATTTTTGGTTAAATTGTTGTTTAATTTTTATATTTTCTTTTATATATCTGGAGTTAGACTATAGCTGTTTGGAAAGTGTTTTTTTTAATGGTATATTATGAACAAATATATTCTTGTATGCAAGTTTGTGAGAATCAGATTTTGCCACCATAGGCATAGACAGAAAGTGATTATTATTATTATTGTTATGGTTATTGTTATTGGATAAACTTTATTTTATCGACTAAGTTATAGTTTTATAATGTTTCTGATGTAAATTTTATCGACGTATTATTTTATCTCCTGGAACCGTTTCTCACCGTATCCGACCCGTAAGTACGACTTGGTATTTGGTTTCTCCTCAAACCTGTACCCAGAACTGGACCCGAAATGGACCCGCTGGTAGAGATGTTCAAAACGGTTTGGGACTAGGAACCGGAACCGGTTCCTATATTCAAAACCCCCTTTTAAACCGGTTCCAGGCTCGAACCGGTTAGGGAACCGAACCGGTTCTCCCACCCTCGGACCCCTAACCTATCTAACCGGTTCTTACCGGTTCCTAACCAGGTTCCTGTACCGTAACCGGTTCCAACCGGTTACAGTGTAAAATTTTTTTTTTTTTTCGTTTTTCGTTTGCGATTTGGATTCTAAACTACGATTCGTATTTGTATAACATAAAAAATAAACAAAACAATTAACATAAAATTCATTTTATTTACTTTAAGTTCAAAAAAAAAAGGTTACATGTTTTAAAATCTTCAAAAACAAACTAACAAAACATTAAACTTATAAATATAAAGTTGTGACATATTATTTCTAGAAAAGCCTTCTTGTTCGTCGTAATTATTGAGCGGCGACTTCTTCCTCGGAATTACTTGTAGAAATGCCTTCTTGTTCGTCGTGCACTCGAACATCAAGTGGTGTTTCATCTTCGAGAGTGGTTACGTGTTGAATACGATCGATTGAGTCCAAGTGATCCTTTAAGCAAATGCGCATCTCCACCGACTCCGAATTTAGTCTTGTTCTTCTCACCGATATTACCCTGCCACTAAGAGAAAAAGCGGATTCCGAAGCTACCGTAGAAGCTTGGACGGTTAGTAAATCACGGGCCATGGTGGCAAGAATCGGAAACTCGGTTTCCTTTACCTTCTACCAAGCCAAAACATCAAAAGTGTCATATTCCTCTTCGGATAAACAGGTAGAGTACTCATTTGCACTATACCTTCCTAGTTCGCTTGAAGGGGTGTTACCCCTTTGTTTTTTAGCCGTTACGTTGCGAACGGTGTTCATAAGGCTAATCATGGGATCTCGTACTCTAGTAGCACTTGAACTTGATGAAGACCCCCCCGGCATAGGCATGTGTATGTTTGACCCATATTTATTTAAATAAAAGTCATACATAAATTTAAAATTCAAGTTAAAATCATTTTTTGCCTATGTTGAAAAGTTTGGGTCAACTTCATGCATATCTAAGGCTGAAAAAATTTCGTCTATCACACATTCAACCCCCGTAACATTTAACATTGGGTTTAAAGCGGCGGCGCAAGTAAAAACCGGTGGCAATTCAAGAAAGTATTTTTTTAATTTAAACTTCATTGGTAATATGATGTTTGAAAACATTGGACTTTTATTTTCAAATTCTTTAAGACTGTTAACGATTAAAAATAACTTCGAAAGAACCAAGGGACTTGTCGGATAATACGTTCCCGATAGTTTCGTAGTTGATGTTTTAAAAACTTCAAGAAAAGTCGATAAGTCATTGATAATTTCTCATTTCTCATTTGAAAAGGGGATTGCCAAATCATTCTCGGCAAGACTAGAATGAAACATTTGTAAAGTTTCTCTTTGTTCCAAAGCACTTTGAAACATTATGCAAGTGGAATTCCATCGATGAGGTACATCCCAATTAGCTCCCAAAGCTTTTCTTCCCGTATCTTTACAAAATTTTCTATATTCCATTTGTCTTTTTTTACTTTTCTTAAAAACTTCATGTATCATTAGTCTAAAATCGTTTATAACCGATGTAACCTCATCCGAAGCAAGTCCGTCTTGCACGATTAAATTAATGATATGTGCAACACACATTGAGTGAAAAAATACACCATTGCAAATCGGCGTATATTTTAATTTTAATTTATCAACCGCCGATGTATTATTCGACGCGTTATCAAATGCCATTGAAAATATTTTATTTTCTAGTTTATAAGTTTTTATAACATAATCTAAAATTTCAAACAAATTATCTCCCGTATGTGGATACTCAAAGAGTTCGAAAGCAATGGTGCGTTTCATCATTTCCCACGATGACGGGTCTACCCAATGAGCGGTGACACAAAGATAAGATTCGGGTAAACCATGTGGAGCCGACCAAACATCACTAGTTAAGTTTATTCCCGTATTTATATTTTCAAAATATGCAATTAGTACCTCTTTGGCCTTCTTCCACAATTTTAAACAATAACGTTTAAGAGTATGACGACTTACGTGAGTGTATTGTGGTTGAAGCGTATCTCGAAACATGGCGGTTAGGCGAGGGTTGTCGAAGTGGCTAAACGGCAAAGCTTCTTGAATCACAAACTTCGCCATACGATCTTGAACTCGATCAATTTGGTATGTAAATATTCCGCCTTCACTATCCATTTGCGTTTGTTGCGAATCGACGTTCTTTTTCAACGCCTTGCAATACGGTTTTTCGATGTGTTTCTTCAAATTTGAATTCGAAAGTGGGTTTAAATAAATCCCACAAAACTTGCACCGAGCCTTAAAGGAATGGTCACTCAATTCAACCAAATCCCAATTGCACCAAATCTCTTGATTACGATTATGAGGTACAATACGAACGAAACTTGGTTCGGCGTTGGAACCTTGACCAACCGATGATTGTGAGGCAGCCATAACAACAAATATGAATATAGAAGAAGAGAAAACAAGATATTAGAGAACTCAAAACGTTGTAATAGCGTTTTTTATATTTTTTTGCGTTCGGGTTTGCGTTTTGAGTGTTGTGATGAACCCATGACACCAAATACCTATTTATACTAGTAGTGGGGTGCTTGGGGGAGCCAAAAAACGGCTATTTTTGACCCCAACAGTCAAAAAACGGCCAAAAAAACGATTTCCAACGGCTATATTCGATCCAACGGCTAGAACCGGTTAGGAACCGGTTCCGGATGGTTCGGTTCCAGAACCGGTTCCGGTTCGGTTCCGGTTCCTACCCGCCCCCACTCAGAAATGCAAGAACCGGTCACGGATCATCGGGTTGAATCAGATAGGGTCCGGTTCCTACAAAAAACGGGTAGGAACCGGTTTGGGTCCGGTTCAGGTCCACCGGTTCGGTTCCAGGAACCGGTTTCGTTGAACATCTCTACCCGCTGGAACCGGTTTTACCTTTACACGGTCAAAACTGGATTCGAAACCCAAAAAAAGCCTGGAAAACCCGGTCAAGACCCAGTCAAACATCCGACTATAACTGCAAGCTGCAAGTGTGCAACCAGTTCTTACCTTACCCGATATTGATCTTTTTAACCATGTCTGGAACGGGTACCTATAAATACTTGGTTTGTGCACCTCAAATTCTATCAACATAAATTATAGTTGTTATAATGATTTTGGTGTATATTTTATTCTGAGAAAAGTACTATTTGCATCCCTGTAATTTTAGGATGGAAAAACAATGAGTTTCCAGAAAAAAAATTGAACCAGTTGAGTCCCTATGGATTAAAAAATGAACTATTTGAGTTCTGGTGTTATTTAAACGTGTTAGCTTTAGGGGTAGATTCGACATTTCTCATATATATATATATATATATATATATATATATATATATATATATATATACATGATCATTCTGAATCCAATAACTTTCATAATTGGTCAACCTGAGTCCCTGTGATTTCAGAATTGCTTTTTAAACAAAATTGAATTAATCAAACTATTTTGTTTTTACTTGTGTGTTTTATTAAAGGGTAGCATGCCAAATGATAACAAAGATAAAGCTTGTTATAACAAATAATAAAAAGGTAATTTATTATATACAGTCGCAAAACATAAAACGTGTAGTTGCGTACAATGCAACATTTCTACTATGCTTGTCTTTTTGCCCGATAATGCTCGCTTTAGCTCTTCCAAAAGGCGAAACCGCCCCGCTGATACATATCATAAATAATTACTTCTTGACTCTTTACACTCTCATCTTGATGGAACAAAACATAACTATCAAACAATTTAACATCATTGTTGCTTTTCCTGTTTGTGAATCTTTCTGAATGTTTTAATAGTTGAGTGACATTTTTTCTATATCGTCCACTTACTTTATAAATCCAATAATTGAATATTATGATTACATTTATAATGGCAGTTCTGTTTGAAAGCTAATCACTATATTTATTTATATTAAAACAATACTTAATGTGTCTAGGCAAAACTCTAATGAATAATCTGAAGCAAAAAACAAGTATAAAGATAAAAAGTTCTATTGCTAACATAATTTAATAACTTTTTTGGATTTACTTGATAAAATTCTTAGTTGTTATTATTATTATATTTATATAATACAAACAAGAAGTTTGTGCCGCAAAGTTTTGATTGGGTAACTTTGCGGCACCGTATGGTCTTGGTCCTTTTAGTTTCCGTCCATAACATACGTAACGAAAACCGAATGTAAATTTCGGTTTGTTTTTGTTTCAGTTCCGATACCGTAATGAACATGATAGAAATCGACCGAATTCGAGTAGACTCAATGTGTTTTGTTTTAGTTTTAGTACCGTAACAAACATAACGAAAATCGACATAATGTTGTTTTTGTTTTTTTTTTGTTTTAGTTCCGGTACCATCACGAATGTGACATAAACCAACCGAACTTGCGTAGACTCATTGCCTCAATGCCCGGGATCAATAACGATCAGGTTTTAACAACGCCCGAGTTTTACCGGCTGACGCCACCCCATTGGTCAACCTCAAATATTATTGTTTTTTTTGTTATGGTTTTAGTTCTTGTACAATAACACACTTTTGACCGACAACGCTTGAGTTTTACTATTGTCCCAGATCGTTACACTAGTTATATATTGAAAGGCAAGTGATTAGCTTTCATTTCTCAAACTTTTGCCCCAAACTTTTGAGTGATGAAGTTTTGTTTCTTAAACTTTTGCCTCAAACTTTCAAGTGATGAAGTTTCATTTCTTGAACTTTTGCCACAAACTTTTAATGCTTTTTAACGTTGTCACTCATATCATAGGGTTGTGTTCAGTACGATCTTTAGCCACGAATTGAACTGATACTGATCGAATTTTCGTCTCAACACGGGGTAGCTTTTAAACATGTAATGCATTTAACCATTTCCGCCACAACGCGCATATTAAAATACTTTGTTTATATTATAACATTAATATACTATTAAAGTGATATAGTATTGCCTTTTTTTGTGAGCATGAGAGTGCGTGAGAATGACATGATGTCTTATTAATTTTATATAATAAGGTTGCTTTCTAACTATATATATGTCTATGGATTATGTAACAAGTTGATTCTTTTGGGGAGAAGGATCAAGACTTTTGTTGACTAAAAAAGTTATTTTATTATTAATCAATTGGTGTCCCCAACATCTTTCACATGTGTTGTTGAAACATAGTGTTCAAAGTTCTAACATAAATGAATGATTAAATATGATTTGGATACACTTAAAATGTTAGAATCCCGGTAACCCTAACCGGTACATACTAAATTATTTCAGACATGTTAAAAAATAGGCGAAACGTATCAAGTGATATGTTCAAATGATAATTCAATCTAGTTAATTCAATAAACAAATGTGTTTTATTTTTAGACAAATCGTGTTTCGCTAAAAATTGATTAAACATGGGTAAATCCTAAGTCCTCCATCTCTAAAACAAACATCTAACCAAACAACTCACACACTAGTGGCTAGTTTTGAATGCCCCCATAAATCATGAGCTTCAAGGCCGCGTGTATGACCAAAGATTGACCTAACGATAACAAGGTGTTGGATAAGGCTTTGCATTTTCAAATGACAAAAGTTTAAGTCTCGTGATTGTCAAAATCATGTGTAACTTATGTGTGTGTGTGTCGTCCTAAAAAAAGTTCAGGTTTTTAAACAAAAATTTTAGCTAAAGCTGTAGACCTAAACTTATAAAGTCCATCAATATTTAAAGGAAAAAACTTGTTTTTTTGTAAGTCTTTTTATATACCACACATATGTAAACCGAAGTATCCTATTCATATCATCCAATTAAATAAGTATAGTTCATTTTTTTATATCAAAGTATTCAAAAGTGTGTCAAATTGGTAAGGGTAGTGTTTCATCTATACCAAACTACCTGAATGTGTTTTAGTCAATCATATACACACACAATCATCCATTCATCTTTAGGAGATTAGGGTTCGTGAAGCCGACTTCTTTTGGAGATGTACTTTGCCGGTTTGCTTGGGACACTTTTGAAGATGTCGGAGATAAAATTGATGGAAAACCCGAAGGATGCCCCTAGTAACAAGTGGTAACAAATAAAAAATATCGGTTTTTCAAAAATTTACTTTAAAGATTTTTTTTTAAATAATAGTACCTTTTTAGCCTCTTCAAGCCACACACCTCCTCATTACCATTGTTTTATTATTAATAAAGTTTGTGGTCTCAAAATATAAGATGTGTAGGGTCATTTCACATAAGGGCCAAAATAGAAGCCAGTGGCTAAAGAAATTATTTCATGTAATAATATTATTATATGACCCACAACAAGTCATGGAGGCATAAATTGTTTGTTTGTCAACCCTTGTGTTAAATCATCAATAGCTCTCATCACATACCCCTCACTCTCCACTTTTCATGGATCCCACATCATAATTACACACTCACTCACAAACAAAATAATATTGAATTATGAAAACAAAATAGCATGTACCAACAATAAGCCTTGGAACATATAATCATGGTATTTCCAAGGAATGAATAAGATAGGTTTGGTTCATAATCAATAGTATAGTTTATTTCTTTCTTGAATCCTATATTATAGTTATGTATGGTGAGATCTGTCTTTTGTCAGCGTACATGAAACGGATTGGTTAAAGTCTGCTAATAAAATTACAGAAGTCGGGTTTGGAATCTCTCAATTTGAAATTATGCTTAAATAAAAAGGATACATATTACGATACAGTCAAAACAAGATTCAGATAGATACCTATTATGCTAATATAAATAAACTTTCAAAAAAACAACTATCTATCCATTTTTTTTTTCATTTAAGTTTAAGTATCTTTGTCCAATTTCATTATAGGATAATATTTGCTCTTTTCACTACAAGAAAACAGGAGTATAACCGACAAAAAACTCGTAGGAGAAGGCTATCACCTACGGATTTCCAACAAATTTGTTCATTAGTTATACCCTAGTTTTATCGTAGTGTTTTCAATCCACTCGCACTCTTTCAATCTTAAATTTTTTCTATAAGTCAAGTTGAAGAAACACTAAGTGACCCCGGCAGATTACGGATAATCTGGGGGTTAAATAGATGTTTCCCACGAGGGGTTAGGTCCGGCAAAGATGGTTGTTCTTCTGATGACCTGCAAAACAGACACCGTGAGCTCGTCACTGAGAACCGGGGGGGGGGGGGGGTACCTCCTTGTGACTACCCTCCGGCGTGAGAATCAGACTAGATTGCTCTGAATATAAGTGTATATATTGAGAGATTGCTAGAGAAGATAAGATAATGAGATGATAAGATAATAAGATACCGTTCCAAGGTGTTGGAGGAGTATTTATAGCCGAAGGTAGGTTTCCAAGAAGGTACAGCCGGCCGAATAGTATTCCTGTTCTGCCAACTGTGGGCTACGCACATGCCATGCTGGTGGTTGGTGGGTAGGCAGCGGCTGATAGTGACCAGGCCGGCTGTGTACTATTCCTTTTCCACCAACTGCAGGCTATGCATGTGCTACGACAGGTTGGTGAGTAGGCAGCGGCTGATAGTGACATTAAGTAATAGAGCATGCTGCTCGTTGTACTGTTGTCAGTGAGCTGTCGCAGCTTTGGTCAGATCTTTTGTCCATACCTCGTCAGGTACAGTACAAAAGATCCTCCAGTATCGTACGGACTGGCTCATTTGGGCGGGAGTATTCCCGGCTTTGGGCGGGAGTGTTCCCGGCTTGCTCATTCCCTCTTCAGGTGACATTACTGAATTATTTGAGAGTTAAGTGCCTTGTGCGTGTAGCCTTGCTGCGCGGGTAGCCTTCCCTGATAGCTAGTATCCGTAGCTGCAGGAACAGGCGGAGTACGTCACCATTGGGAGGCTTTTCCTGCGGGAACATCTTGCGTACTGCGCGTAAGGACGTCACGTCTCTGAGCATGGTTGGTCCTGCGGATCCAGTTGGTCTTTGTGCAGACGTCTCTCTTCGAGGTGAGTCTTGCGAGTTTGGTCTTTGCGCAGACGTCCCTCTTGAAGGTGAGTCTTGCGGGTCCAACTGCGCAGACGTACCTCTTTGAGGTGAGTCTTGCGGGTCCAACTGGGCTCTGCTGGGACCTACCTCTTCAAGTCCCCCCAGTCCAATGTTCTTCTCATGAATTGTTAATAAGTGAGGTGAATTTGGACTTAAGCAAGGGGTTTTGAAAAGGGTTTAGTTTTAAGGTTTTCCATGGGGATTCTTTCCGCGGAAGTCCTAATGTCACATGCAGAAATTCCCGACTTTTCTGCTTGATCTTTGGGTATGATGCGGGTAGGTCTGTAACCTCCTCGCAAATCAGGAGCGTTGAGTTCCACTTGTGTAGATTCTCCATGATGTTTTGGTAGTTTTGAACATAGTGATCAATTATGTTAAAACAACCAATTCCATCTTGGAGCTTCAAACAATCTAGTTCTCGACGTTCCCGCTATGCGGGGATGTTATTCCCGTTTCCGCAAGCATGGCCCAGAAGATCCTTCTTGGTTTCAATTCCCTGCGGAGTGCTAGGTATGTGAAGGGTTTCGCCTTGACACTGTACCCGCACTCGTCTTATAGTTACTTTACTTCCAAGGTATTCCTGGCTTCAATTCCCTGCGGGTGCTAAGTATGTGAAGGGTTTTGCCTTGACACTGTACCCGCACCCGTCTTATAGTTACTTGGTTGCCGAGGTATTCTTGGCTTCAATTCCCTGCAGGTGCTAAGTATGTGAAGGGTTTTGCCTTAACACTGTACTCGCACCTGTCTTATAGTTACTTGGTTGCCAAGGTAAGGGGTATAGTCCCGCTTACTTTTGAATCTTTTTTGAATCTTTTTGAAATTTGAAGAGTTGGTGAAAGGATAAGAACAGTCCAAACTGTAGAAACGTCGTCCGACGGTTTCTTCTGACGGTTTCAGGACGTGCAGGAAGTTAAGGCGACGTGACAGTATATGGTCATTCCAGACGCTTTTTCAGGCGCGTGGGCGCGAGTTTTCGGGCGCGTGGCCGCGAAGTTTACGGCACGCGTCCTGTCAACAGTTGTTGCCAGCTTGCATATTCCACGTGTCATAGTTTCATTGCACCTGCGTTTTCCTCTTTCTTCCGCATTAAATTCATCGCATTCATTGCGATGAGTATATAAAGGGAGGAGGGGATGCATCTCAACTCACAGTTTCACTTCTTCTTCTTCTTCTAAACGATTTCCGGCGAATACTCTAACCTTTTCGTCGAGCATTCTCCTGAAATCGTTCTTCACATCCAAAACATGTCTTCCGTTCATGATCTTGAGGCTACCACCGAGGAGTCTGACGTGTATGCCGAGAATCCGTCGTCTACTTCTGATAAGGACGATAAGAGTACTGCTGGTGAGTGCCAGTGTGCTCTTACCGTCGACCTGTACCAGTACATTGTTAGGAAGTTCATGCTCGAGCCTTTCGAGCCTGAGTTTCCTAAGCCTCATCAGACGGTGTACGATGCCCCCAAGGGCAAGATAGGGGTGTATGCCGCATTCTTCGTCTATGGGAATCTCAGGTTCCCATTGACGAAGTTTGTGTACCGTGTTTTGGAGAGACACGGTGTACATCTGACGGAGGTACACCCAATGGCGATTGCCAAGATTCGCCATTTTGAATGGGTGTGCCTCATTCTGGGCGTGGAGCCCCACGTCGACCGCCTGATGACCTTCTATTCCTGGAGGTGCATCCAGGGGTGGTATACCTTGGTCACTCGGATCAAGGGTTTGAAGATCTGCGCTACCGAGCGCAGTCTTCGGTCTTGGAAGCGGGAGTTCTTCTATATCTCCGCTCGCGTCGTCCCCATAGCGATGACGTTCAAGAACGGGAGAGCTCTCCCGAACCTTCACGCCTCCAACTACCAGGAGGCGGAATGGTTCTCCAAGATTTCCCGGGTCCAGTCTCCGGTTTACCGCTTTGCGGAGTTCGGGATGGTGATGCTCGGGATGAGCCGGGTGTGGAAGGATGCTGGGGCGGAGGCGCCACAGGTTCCCAACGTCCTTGAATACGGTTTGAACTCTATCCCTTACGGTATGCTTCATCTTCTTTGCTGATTTAAAGTTTTCTTCTAACTGTTTTTCTTTTGTTTTCAGAGGGAAACGACCTACAATCGCTCCTGCATCCGCGGGAAGCTGGTGGTCCCGCTCGGATGGGTACCCGTGCTCTTGATGAGAACGAATTGCCCATCTTGGAGCAGACGGCGGATCGGTTTGTGGAGGTCTACCCGCCGGGCCACCCGATTCTGAGCGCCACGCGGCCAGGTAAGGAGTTATTTAACCCTCGCCCTGTCAATGCTCAAACCTCTGCTGGAATTCCTCTAATTTTGTCATCTTCTGACGAGGAATCCGCAGATGGTCCTTTCTTCATGCGGAAGAAGAAGGCTGCTGGCGGGAAGGGTAAGGCGAAGGCTGCCTCCACTGCCGATCAGGGAAATCGGTCAGAGTCGGAGACCGAGAGTGAAGAGGTGGCGGGGAACCCTGGTGGTGGTGAGACCACTGTTCCAGAGGTTGAGACAGCTGTCACCTCTGAGCAGCCCAGGATGACGACGGTGAGCGGCGTGAAGAGGCCGGCTCCATCGGGTTCGTCCCCGCCCATCAGAACCTTCAAGCTGAAGAGAACTCGTAAGTACTGTTTATCTTACCCGCAATTCTTTCCGCCATTGTTTTTAATATCTTGTCTTCATGCAGGCGTGGATGTCACTGCATTCCAAGGTGATGCGGGGAGGAGCAGTTCTGGACCCATGACGGTAGGTTTGATCAACCTACCCGAGGCGGTGACCCAGGCGGCTGCGCCTGTGTGCAGCATTGGTTCAGTTGCTCATCCCGTTGAGGCAACTGTTCCAATTGTAACATCATCTCCGCCGGCTGTGAGTGCCATATTCACGGCGTCCTTCACTGAGCCGGCGGTGAGTTTTTCTGCGGGTTCTTCCGCAGCAGCGGCCACGGTTGTGAGTTCACCTCCAGTGAGTTCACCACCGATGGTCTCTACCGCGGCGGCTTCAACCGTGCCTCCGGCACCGGCGACTACCTCGCCCCCGGCCGGTTCAGCAGGTATGTTTGGGGCTTCTAGCCAATCTCTGCCTCCTTCCCATCTGCCTGACCTTTTGGATGGATATCCGTTAGGTTCGGGTGATGGGTTCGGCGGCTACCGGCCTGTTGTCGACCCTACAGGTGCGTAGGGTTATTTTGGCCTCTTTTTTTTATCATCTTTTCCTAACTGTTTTTTGTTTTTACAGTGTCGGATTCCAATGAAGTGTATGTTCCACGTTGGAAAATCTGCCGAGGAACAACCCTTCGGACGGCTGTGGCTGCGTCGAGTGGGCGCGCCACGCCGCTCCAAGTGGGGCGCTGGGGGAAGCTATGTCGAGCTACAAGGAGGGTAGGCTGACAAACGAGCTCCGGATTCTCCTTGCCCGGATGCAGCCGCGCGTCGAGTTGCTTTGTCGTAAAAACGACAAGTTAAAGGCGGCTCGTATCCAAGAAGTAGCTCAGGCGCGGGCTATCCGGGAGGAAAACAGGAGACTCTCCGCCGTCGCTGCGGAGAAGGAGAAGGCCTTTAAGGCCCTTGAGGTTGAAGTTCAGGCCCGTCTCGAGGCCCATTCCAAGGCTACCCAAGCTGTTAACGAACAGCTTCGGTTGGCTAAGGAAACTGCGCGGAACGCAACCGAGAGGGCCACCAAGGCTGAAACTGTTGCTGAACCTCTGCGCGCCGAAAATGAGGAGCTTAAAGCCAAACTAGAGAGGCTTCAGCAGGCTCATGATGCTTTGGCTATGGAAGATGCCAAGAAGCTTCAAAAGATCTTGGATCAGAGGGGTATGCTTGACCATACTGAGCGTAAGCTGAAGGGCGTTGAAGAGGCTGCTGCTAAGGAAGTGTTGCTTGCCAACCTTAACAAAAATGAAGCCGAACGCGCCCGCAACCAAGCTTAAGCTGCCCTCCAAGAAGCTCTGATTACCAAGGAATGACTTTAACGAGAAGCGTTGTCGCATGTATGCATAGCTTCATAATGTCTTTACGCTTTTCTTGATACTTAGAAAAGGTTTTGACACTTGTATTTTTGTTTTGTAGGTTGTGCATCGGGTCTTCACGGACACATCTTACGACGATGCCATGAGCGCAGCCCTCAACGCTTCTCATGAGGATGGGGAAAAGGTTGGCTTCTTGCTTGGTCTGGGGTTTGTTGAGAAGGGCATCCCGCCTTCCAACTTCCCTCTATATGATGTAGATACTGAAGCTGCGTATGACCAAGCAGTGAACCAGTATGCTGCCTTCCCGCATCCGGTGGTGGAGAAGGTGAACGAAGTTGCCGCTGCTGCTGATGGGCTAACCATTCTCAAGACCTTCCTTGAACCGCCACAGCCAACTGATGGTGCGGGTACAAGTGGGTTTGGAGGGAGTGGTCCTGAAGCTTGAACCTTTAGATCCCTTCCCACTGTTAGGATAGGTTTATGTTTTTGTATAGATTTACACTCTTGTAGGCGGGTAGATACCCGGCCATTCTTGTAATACTTGAATTTTTATGGAATGTATAAATCTTTGTGCGGGTAGGACCGCCACTTTCACTGGATGACTTGCTTTATAGACGTTATATGACTTGCTCATGCATATTTTAACTTAGCAATTTTCCAAGTGTTTTGAACAAGTTAACCGTTCGACGCGCGGTTGTCAATAGGTTAGTGTTCAGTTTCCTCTATCATGATTGTGCGGGTAGGACCGTCACTTTCATTTAGTGGGATGACCGATCTTCACCTATAACTGACCTGCGTGAAGGTTTGCCGTTTTTTGTGTTTATGCGGGTTTTGCCGCCGTCCACACGCAAACGACTTTTCACACTTATTTATGCGGTGAATACCAGCATATCAGTGTTTTGAATAAGTTAACCGTTCGACGCGCGGTTGTCAATAGGTTAGTTCGGTTTCCTCTATCATGATTTGTGCGGTTAGGACCTGCACTTTCATTTAGTGGGATGACTGAACTTCACCTATAACTGACCTGCGTGAAGGTTGTCCTCATCTGTTTTTTGTGCTTACGCGGGTTTTGCCGCCGTCCACACGCAACGATTTCTTCACACTTATTTATGCGGTGAAAACCGGCATCAGTGTTTTGAATAATTAACCGTTTGACGCGCGGTTGTCAATAGGTTAGTTCGGTTTCCTCTATCATGATTTGTGCGGGTAAGACCGACACTTTCATTTAGTGGGATGACCCAACTTTACCTATAACTGACCTGCGTGAAGGTTGGCCGTTTGTTGTGTTATGCGGGTTTTGCCGCCTTCCACACGCAACGACTTCTTCACACTTATTTATGCGGTGAAAACCGGAATATCAGTGTTTTGAATAAATTAACCGTTCGACGCGCGGTTGTCAATAGGTTAGTTCGGTTTCCTCTATCATGATTTGTGCGGGTAAGACCGGCACTTTCATTTAGTGGGATGACCCAACTTTACCTATAACTGACCTGCGTGAAGGTTGGCCGTTTGTTGTGTTTATGCGGGTTTTGCCGCCTTCCACACGCAACGACTTCTTCACACTTATTTATGCGGGGAAAACCGGCATATCAGTGTTTTGAATAAATTAACCGTTCGACGCGCGGTTGTCAATTGGTTAGTTCGGTTTCCTCTATCATGATTTGTGCGGGTAACACCGGCACTTTCATTTAGTGGGATGACCCAACTTTACATATAACTGACCTGCGTGAAGGTTGGCCGTTTGTTGTGTTTATGCGGGTTTTGCCGCCTTCCACACGCAACGACTTCTTCACACTTATTTATGCGGTGAAAACCGGCATATCAGTGTGGAAAGTTCATAAGTATAAATGTAAGATCATCAGCGTCAATGTGATAAGGAGAATCATTTCCATTAGAAGTGGCTCTGGGCCTTTTCTTTTACAAGTTTGGAATTGATCTACATGCAGACTGTGTAATTGAACTCCCATGTTCATCTGGTTTGGAATCTCGTTGTTTACGCAGTATGTAGTCTCCAACATTGAAGCTGCAGTTTTATCCGTGTTTTCCCCAACTGGGGTTCTACACGCGTTGGCCTGCTCAGCATCCTTTACGCCATGAGGTGTGCGAGTTCTCCATCTCTGACGAATGTCTCGATGATGTCCTTCAAGTCTATGCATTCGTCGGTGGTGTGGCCTTTTGTCCTGTGGAAGTCACAGAATTTGCTCTGATCAGCGTTGTGACGCTCTCGGATTATTGGAGCCTTTGGCCATGGGAGCCTCTCGGTGTCAAATATTTCGGTGACGCTTTTGGTGAGTGGCGTCCATCTGGAGTTCCGGTTCGACGACCGCATGTTATCCTTTCAGCCTAACCGAGGGTGCGAGCCGGATGAGGTGTCAAAGTTTACCCTTGACTGCCAAATACCTAGCTTCCTCTTTTTGTTTAGTCGGGCGGTAAGGACGTTGTTTTCTCTTGTTTTTTTGGGTGTAGAGGTTTGTGCTCTGGGGAAGATCTCTACCCAGTTGCTTTTCCGTTTCCGCGAAGCGTTTAGCTGCTGTCATGATGGCATCCGATGTGGATGGCATGCCATCTTTACCCGTTAAGGTGCGAATGAGCTCTGAGTCTTTTGCGCCCTGGATGAAAGCAGCGCGAACAAGATCTTCGCTAATACTGCCCAGACTTAGCTTCTTTGAATCGAAGCGCGTGATGAAGTCTAGTAAAGACTCATCTTCCTCTCGGATGCAGTTGAGGATTGTCCATTGATCTTCAGTGTACTTTCTTTGTTGACTGAAGTGTTGGCTGAACTTCTGTTGGAAGTCTGCCCAATCGTAGATGTGGTGGACCGGTAAACGGTCGAACCACGCTCTGGCTGCTCCAACCAGCGTCATCTGGAACATATAACACCACGTGGGTTCCGTCCAGTTGCTGACGGTTGCCCCCGCTATGAATCTGTTCAAATGATCGTCTGGGTCGGATATACCATCATAAGTGCCGATGTTAGACATCTGTTTGGCACTTCTTGGGGCGATTGCTTCCGCAATGTCCCTTGCAAACTTGGAGGTTCCCGCATTTGCAGCGGTTGGTCTGAAGGTTTTAGAGAAGTCACGTGGGTTTCCACCCGCGTTTTTTGGTTTGAAGGTTTCTACAAAATTCCTTCTCGGTTGGAAGTCCGTTTCCTTACGCTTCCCTTTCGCCCTATGGCGAGGTTTTGCGTCGGAGTCGGATTCCTCCGAATCATCGTCCAAGTACTCGCACTCATTGCTCATGTTGAGCTGTTGAGTGCTTCCGAATTCGTCAGCCTGTTGGAGTGAACGTAAGCGTTCATCCAACTCAGCTTGGAATTCCCTCTGACGTGCTTCCGCCCATGCTTTAACTTGATCAAGTGTTTGACGGGGGAACCTCGTCTGTCGTCTTTCCACCTGGGTATCAATTAATCCCAGGGGATGATTGTTTACTGCACTTGCCCCGGCTCGAGTGACCGGGTTTGTGTTCGTAAAATTTACTGCACTTGCCCCGGCTTGGGTAACCGGGGTAGTGTTCGTAAAATGTGTGTACTCGCCGGTGTTCCCCCTAGTAGCTGGGGTTGTGGTTACCGGGGTTTCTTGGTTACTCCCTGGCCTGGGGACCAGAGTAACGTTAATCATCTTTCCAGAAGTTTTGAAAAAACTGAAAAAGAATAAGTTCTAGCTTTTATGCACGGATGGCGCCAATGAAGAAACACTAAGTGACCCCGGGTAGATTACGGATAATCTGGGGGTTAAATAGATGTTTCACACGAGGGGTTAGGTCCGGCAAAGATGGTTGTTCTTCTGATGACATGCAAAACAGACACCGTGAGCTCGTCACTGAGAAGGGGGGGTACCTCCTTGTGACCACCCTCCGGCGTGAGAATCAGACTAGATTGCTCTGAATATAAGTGTATATATTGAGAGATTGCTAGAGAAGATAAGATAATGAGATGATAAGATAATAAGATACCGTTCCAAGGTGTTGGAGGAGTATTTATAGCCGAAGGTAGGTTTCCAAGAAGGTACAGCCGGCTGAATAGTATTCCTGTTCTGCCAACTGTGGGCTACGCACATGCCATGCTGGTGGTTGGTGGGTAGGCAGCGGCTGATAGTGACCAGGCCGGCTGTGTACTATTCATTTTCCACCAACTGCAGGCTATGCACGTGCTACGACAGGTTGGTGAGTAGGCAGCGGCTGATAGTGACATTAAGTAATAGAGCATGCTGCTCGTTGTACTGTTGTCAGTGAGCTGTCGCAGCTTTGGTCAGATCTTTTGTCCATACCTCGTCAGGTACAGTACAAAAGATCCTCCAGTATCGTACGGACTGGCTCATTTGGGCGGGAGTATTCCCGGCTTTGGGAGGGAGTGTTCCCGGCTTGCTCATTTCCTCTTCAGTGACATTACTGAATTATTTGAGAGTTAAGTGCCTTGTGCGTGTAGCCTTGCTGCGCGGGTAGCCTTCCCTGATGGCTAGTATCCATAGCTGCGGGAACAGGCGGAGTACGTCACCATTGGGAGGCTTTTCCTGCGGGAACAGCTTGCGTACTGCGCGTAAGGACGTCACGTCTCTGAGCATGGTTGGTCATGCGGATCCAGTTGGTCTTTGCGCAGACGTCTCTCTTCGAGGTGAGTCTTGCGAGTTTGGTCTTTGCGCAGACGTCCCTCTTGAAGGTGAGTCTTGCGGGTCCAACTGCGCAGACATCCCTCTTTGAGGTGAGTCTTGCGGGTCCAACTGGGCTCTGCTGGGACCTACCTCTTCACAAGTTAAGTAAGTCCTCTCCTTAGTGTGAGCCTTATTATGGCTACTCACTAACTTACAATCATACATTGTTTAGAAATATCTCTTTATATTAACAATAAGTATTGCACTTAATGATCTAATAATTCTAAAAGACATGAAATGTCTTTAAAGTCTAGTAAAAAGCTTGAAGTTGCTTATTTTAAACTCATCGTGCAAAAAAGTAATAATCAGATAAACACATCTATTCCATGTTTAGACGAAGACTCAAACATTCATAATGAAAACAAATCGACTAAACTCAAAATATATACAATAATAAGACATCTAAAGTGAAAGGTCTTAAACATTTACCAACAACATTAAAAAGGCGCAAAACACTAAATAAAAGATAAAGGTTATGAGTACATGTTGCAATCTTTAACAAAGTGAATCATGAAAAGTAAAGAATAATAATAATCATCATCATATCTCACAAATAGCAAATTTATGATAGGGTCTGAGGCCGGTAAGATGTAGACAACCTTACCTCTATCCCATAAGGATAGAGAGGCTGTTTCCGGTGAGACCTCCCCCCCCCCCAGCTCGATAACAGTTTTGCATCAAGCCTTGGACATAATGCACATAACACTCAATCATCGGGACACCGGCTAATTGGTGCATGTACCCTTGTCTTTTGGCTAACAACGCCACCACATGATGCCTGATTAACCTTCCGCCACTTATAACGTTATTTTCACGAGATTAGTAAAATAACGTCAAAATTAGTACAATTTCACTTTTGCCCACCCGAGAGTTCACATATATACACATTATATATACGTACCGCAAGTAGGACGTGAAAAACAAAGAAGAATCATTCACATAAATGATAAACATGAAACCAAAAACTATTGACAATTGTAAATGGTCAACTAGGACTATTACTTGCATTTATCAAAGGTAAAGTAACATAGTAACATACTAACATCAACATATTAGTTACCTATTATGTGTAATACAATGAATTTGACCTTTTTGATGATTTTGATCTTTCTTTGACCAAAGCCAAATCTTTGAAACTGAAAAGCTCTCACCTTTGCTTCTATTACTAATCTTTTTCCCATCATCAAGTGAACTATTCCCTTTTTCTTTAATACCAAAAATACCTCTACTACTATTAGGAACAAATTCCACTTTCAAATCAAGATTTCTCACCACATACTCATAACTTCCCATTGAATAACATCTCCTTGCATCAAAATTACTATTACTAGTCTCACCAACTTCTTTCTCATCCTTTTTACCACCACCATTTGTTGCTCTAAACTTCCCAAGTCTCACTGATAACACCCTCTTTTCATTACAAATACTACCCTCATTTTTACCAAAATTCCCAAAATACCCTTGACTAATATCCTCATTATCTTCCTCTTCTCTTTCACAACCAAACTCAAAAACTGGATTCTCAACATTAAAACCAGGTGTAAAAAGTGTACCCCTACATAAAGGACATGTGGAATTTGACAACAACCAAGTGTCAATACAATGCATATGGAAAGCATGGCTGCATAAAGGCAATAACCTTAAACTATCCTTTTGTGTAAACTCACATAAGCAAACAGCACAGTCAAAAGGCTCCTTTAATCCCATTAACTCTTTGTAAGAAAACACTGGGAGTGCATCAATGAAAGCTTGATCTAAACCAGAATCATGTAGAGTAAAAAGCTGTTGTAATTGTCTTTGATATGCATCACCATCACCATCATTAATATTAATATTATTAATACCATTTTCTTGAAATCTTGAAGATAAAGATGACAACTTTTTCTTTTTTATTAAATACCTTATAAGTAAATGAAGCAACCCACATATGAAAAACATGAAAGCTATTACTATTACAATGTTTCTTGCAAAAAGCAAAGTGGAGTTAGTTTTTGATATTGTGGGAGGAGGGTTAACATTAACAGGAGGGGGTGAAGGATAAGATGAAAGTAGGCGCATTTTAGCAGATTTAGACAGCTTCAAGAACCATGAAAAGTGTAGACTTTAAATAAAAAAAATTAAAAAGAGATTTTTTATTTGATTATTTTAATATTTGATCCAAACCCAGATCATGAAATTATTAAACAATCAAGAAAACCAGCTAAAGGTTGTGTTTACAAGACACCAACTTGAATCTTGCTAACAAAATGTAATAAAAATTAGATTTTGATCCAAACCCACCTCATGAAATTAATAAAAAAACCAAGAAAAACAGCTAAAATGTAATAAAAATCAGATTTTGATCCAAACCCACCTCATGAAATCAATAAAAAGCAAGAAAAACAGCTAAAATGCAATAAAAATCAATAAAAAGCAAGAAGAACAGCTAAAATGCAATAAAAATCAGATTTTGATCCAAACCCACCTCATTAAATCAATAAAAAACCAAGAAAAACAGCTAAAAGTTGTAATTACAAGAAACCCACTTGACCCTTGCTAACAAAATGTAATAAAAATCAGATCTTGATTCAAGAAAACACATGGGTTTGTTAGCAAAATCAAGAAAAATTACAAAAAGTTAATACAGATTCAAGATTTTTGTATACCCACCTCGGAATCTCAGAAAAAAACATTAATATCTGCTAAATCAGAGGCTAAAGACACTTGCTTGATGAGTTGAAACTGTTGTTGTTATAGATATAGTGGTTAGTAAATATACAGAGAGAGGTGTTTTAATGTGTTGATGGGTGGTGGCCTTAAATGGGATTTTATAATGGCAAGGGTATATTGGTAATTTACTTCAAAAAAAGTTTACTATTTTTTAAGGTAGTCTTTATAGAGGTGCACAAATCGGTTTTTTTAAAAAAACCGGTTCGGTTAATAACCGGACCGGTTTTTCTTGGCCTGGAAAAAAACCGGTTTTTAAATAACCGGACCGGTTTATTAACCGGTTTTTTTGGTGCAAAACTCGGACCGGTCTAACCGGTTAGGACCGGTTTAGAAACCGGTTAGAACCGGTTAATAACCGGTTTTTTTAATTAACCGGTTTTTTTTTTAAAAATAACCGGTTAATAACCGGTTTTTTCATAATAACCGGTTTTTTCCATACCGGTTCAGTAACCGGTTTTTTCTCTAGAACTTGTAACCGATATACGAACCGGCGGTTACTAAACCGGTCAAACCGGTTTTTAAATAACCGGTTTTTGTAAAAACCGGTTTTTAAATAACCGGTTTTTGTAAAAACCGGTTTTTGGTTTAAACCGTTGAACCGGTTCACCAACCGGTTTTTTTGCCCATCTCTAGTCTTTATGTATAAATCACTCACCCACCAAGAAGTCAACAACTCAAGAAGGGCAAACTTCTGTTGAGTGTAGGCCAGTGGCCCAATAGGGCTTTTGTTGAAATATTGGTGAAAGTCAAATTAGCAAATTTAGTAAAAGTTTGTTTCCTTGAAAACCTCACTTGAACAGCTCATAATTTGCAACATTATGTTTAAATAATCTTTTTTTATTCATTAAAAACAACACAACTTGTTATGTTTGTAGAGTCCGAAATGACAACACAAATTAAAAGGAAAAACAATATTAGGGGTATGTTTGGTTGGAGGTAATGGAATGAAGGGGGAATGGAATGGGAGAAGAAATGGAATGAACAAGGGAATGAAATGAATCATTACCATTCATTTGTCTTGTTTGGTTAACCTATGGGAATGAAATGAATCATTAGGTAATGTTATCTGGTATCCAAAAAAATTATAGGAATGAAATATAAATAATAAAAACACTTTTTTCTCAGAGTAAGTTATTTTACAAAAAAAAAATGGTGGTGGCGACGGTGGTGGTAGTGGCGGTCAGGCGTCAAGGGCGGTGGTTATGGTAGTGGTGGTGGTGGGAGGGGTGACGGTGGTCAAGCGATGGTAGCATTGATAGTGATGGCGATGGTAGGGTGGTGGCGACGGTGGTTGAGGTCAGGTGATGGTGGCGGTGGTCAAGCAATGGTAGCATTGGTAGTGATGGCGATGGTAGGGTGGTGGCGATGGTGGTTGAGGTCAGGTGGTGGTGGCGGTGATAGTCAGGCGGCGACGGTGATAGTCAGGCGGCGACGGTGACAATGGTTGTGGTGGTTAAAGTGGAAATGGTAGTGGTGGTTACGATGACAATGGTGGCGGCGGCGGCGTGGTGGCGATGGTAGCGCTAGTGGTAAGGTGGTGGTGGTGGTGGCGACGACGGTGGTGGTGATGATGGTGGTGGCGTCGGAGGTGGTGGCGGAGGTGGTGGTGGATACGGCGAAGGTGGTGGCAGGTGGTGGTGGCTGGTAGTGGTGGTGGTTGATGTTGTTAAGAAAGTATGGTGAATGAGGATGGAATGAAAAAAAAAAAGAAGGGGGGTGGGAGAGAATGATTTTGATGGAATGAGATTCCATGTGTAATGGATGATTCCATTCCATTAAGCAACCAAACACCATATTTTCATTCCCAAGCAATGAATCATTCTATTCCCTCTATGATTACTGCATGCCAAACGCTACCTAGTTATTTTAAAACAACAAAAGTTTTTATGATTATAGTTGAAATAGTTAGCTTTATATATTTAAGAAGACAAAGTTTTTATATGTTTATATGATTATTTAAGAGTTAAATAATATTTTCAAATATTTAATCATATTAGATACAATATAAATTAATACTAATTGAGATACCGGTGAAAAATGTGTGAGATTAATGTTAGGGTGGGCGAGGCACGCCTTACCCCCCCCCCCCCCCCCCGAGCACTATTGGGTTCAAGAAGCACACATCGCCCCTCTCATTCTAAGTTTGCAATTGAGTTCAATTTGAAGCACACCCCTCTCTTTCTAAGTTTGTAATTGAGTTCAATTTGAAGCACGAGAACTCAAAGAGGATGAGAAGTAAATGTAATTGTTTTACTGTTTTTCAGTTACATATCATATATGACTTGCATATAAAACCCGGTTCCAAACTCAACCCAACCTAACCGATCAACATGTACAAATTAATTTCCAGTTCCTAATAGAAAGCGTATCCGAACCCAGAACCAAACCGAGAGCCGGTTCCACCTCTACCCTGTCAAAACCTCATTCCAACCCGACCATAAACCGATAAAAACCCCAACCAAATCGGTCAAACCATGACCATACCTAGAACCGATTTATATTTGACCCGTTTGTTAGACCAAACCCAGAACCCGTTCCTTACCCAAAACCGGTTTTTTAGAAAACCCGATTTGGGCCACCCAGTCACCTACCTTGAACTATTTTGGGCCTATTTTTCATATAAACTTAAATCCAATTCAGTTTGGGCTTATTTCTACCCAAAACGACACCGTTTTCAACGAATAATAATAACATTTACACCCTAATAAAAACCTTCCCACTAAACCAAAACGAATGTTATGCTCCCAAACCCTCTGGTCACTTACCACCGTCATCCGCCGCCGTACTCCGCCAATAACCACTGTCATCCGCCGCCTGCACACACCGATGGGTAAAGCTGCAAACGCTGCACCCAAATCCACTCTTTAAATTGCTAAAGATGAAGCTTATCTTAAATCAGTAATACCCAAAAGAATCCAGCTGTTTGAGTCCATCAAATTGGAACAAATTGCCAATCTGAAAGCTGTTTCTGGTGACCCAATTAAGTAAGTTTTGAAAGCTGACTTTTTGACCAATAATATTGACTGGTTTGGTCTGTTAAGCATTTTTGTTGCGGGTTTTTTTTCTTAATTATTATTAACATTTTTGTTGTTGTTGTTGTTATTATTATTATCATTATTATGGTTATTGTTCAGTTACACCTGGGCTGATTATTATTATTAACATCAGACGCTTCTTCTATTCTTTTCCCTGGCGCAGCTGGGCCATCCTGGACTTGAACCAGAGACCTCGCCCGTGAAGTAAATCATCGCACCTATGGTCCAACCAATTGGGAGAGAATCAATAGATTCCTTTTCGGGAGCGATTCATCCTTCCCGAACGCAGCATACAACTCTCCGTTGTACTGCGCTCTCCAAGTGTGCCTGTTCCCCCCTTCTTCCTTACCTTATTATTATTATTATTATTATTATTATTATTATTTTGTCAAGATCGGGTTCGTGGGTCGCTTGATAAAAGCTCGAATAAAAAAACTAGCTAAAGGAACTTGATTTGAAACGACCTTAGCCGAGTTGGCAAGTTTTGGTAACCGAGCCATGCTTGACCCAAGCTCAGCTTGGGTCATGGCTTGGCTAGTTGGCTTGATCTTTCGACCATAGGCTCGTTTTACGTGAAACTCGAGCTTAGCTGAGCTCGACCTAAGCTTGTCTTTGGTCATGGCTTGGCTCGTTGGCTCGGTCATAGGCTCATTTTACTTCAAACTTGAGCTCCGGCCGTCATTTAGTTTTGAGCTCGAGCTTGAATACACTCTGGTTTGACTCGTGCTTAAACTAAATGTGTTTTTTTTTTAAATTTTTTATTATTATTAGGATCATTGGTTTTTAGTAATTATAATTACCGCTTATTGGTCAATAATATATCATACTTACCATTTTAATCAATAAAAATGCCAACTTTAGTTTTAGTTGCATCCTTGTAGCAAAATTATCATTGATTTTCACTTGATTTGTTTCACAATAGTGGTTATGAACGAAAATGGAGATACGTATTAACGAATCTCGGGTATAAATAAGTGTAATTCGAGTGTAAAATCTATGATGATTATGCTACTAGGATTGCCCTTGGTAACAAAATTTAAAGTTAAGATTGTTATCGGTCGAAGTGTAAGTATGGATTATTATTTGCCAATAGGAGATAGGTTAATACACGATAGTTTGGATTATTAAAGTCTTGTTAATATTATTCTTTTAATTTTAGAGTTCTGTTACACCTGGTGTGCGTAAAATAGTTGTTTTTTTAATTATTAGTATAAAGTCTTTTTAAAATTATATTACTTTTGTTTGTAGGGTTACATTACCGGATGGGACTGTGAAGGAGGGAAAGAAGTGGGAAACAACTCCTTTTGATATAGCTAAGGAGTTGTTGTTATGTTGTGGTCTCCGATCCATCATGGGTCGGGTCCGGTTTAGACGAATAGACAGAATTAGGAGATTAAGCTGTTTGAGTTTTGGCCAAGCCCAAAAGCTCTAATCAGGCCCAGTTTAGTTAAAGGATTAAACCCTAATTGTCTAGTCTATATATTCTCTCCTGTACTTGTAAGTTGGTATCACTCAATAATAAGAAAACCCCAGTTATCGACAGTGGACGTAGGTCATACACCGTGACCGAACCACTTAAATCCTTGTGTCTCTTTCGTTTATTCTTTCGGTTTTACTATTGTATTCGTGTTTGTGTGTGACTCCGAACCTAACAATTGGCATCAAAGCCTGGTTCTCGATTATACACACAGTTCCGCCGCCGCTGCTACAGTACCGCCGCCGCTACAGTACCGCGCCGCTGCTACAGTACTGCCGCCGCTGCTACAGTTCCGCCGCCGCTGATTAGGGTTCCGCAGCTGCTGGTTCGTTTTTTCTGATCAGTTTCCAGTCCTTTTATTCCTTGGGTAGTTTGGTTGTTTGCTGTAATCAAAACTCAGTTTGGATAATGGCTGAGGACGGGAAGATCAAGATTGAGAAGTTTGATGGTCAGGATTTTGGATGGTGGAAAATGCAAATTGAGGATTTGCTATGTCAGAAAGACTTAATGGAAGCACTAGAAGAGAGGAAACCGGAAAGTATGAAAGATGATGAGTGGAAGGTACTTGACAGAAAAGCCATAGCTGTTACTAGACTCTCACTAGCTAAGAATGTGGCATTCAATATTGTAAATGAAACTACCACGTATGGTCTTATGAAAACCTTGTCAAATATGTATGAAAAGCCTTCTGCATCAAACAAGGTATTTCTGATTAGACAGCTAGTTAACACCAGAATGAAGGAAGGGGCATCTGTTACCTCTCATGTTAATGACTTCAACACTATTATTTCTCGTTTGTCTTCTGTTGATATCAAGTTTGATGATGAAGTTCAAGCGTTACTCTTGTTATCCTCGTTACCCGAAAGTTGGTCAGGGACTGTTACTGCAGTTAGTAGTTCTTCTGGGAATACTAAGCTTACTTTTGAAGGAGTCCGGGATTTGATTTTAGGGGAGGACATAAGAAGAAGGAATTCTGGTGAGACATCTAGTTCTATATTGAGCACCGAAGGGAGAGGTAGGAGAAGAGAGAAAGGTAATGGCAGGGGTAGGTCAAAGTCTAGAAGAAGAAGTCAGTCAAAGCCCAGAAAAGACATTGAGTGTTGGATTGCAAAGAAATGGGGCATTTCAGAAACCAATGCCCTAACCCCTCAATTTCAAAAGAAAAGAAAGAATCTAAGAAGGAAGTTAATCTGGCCACCGGTTCAGATGATTCAGAAGGTTCAGAAAAGACTCTTATCTGCTGTGTTGAAGAATCAACAGATTCATGGATTATGGATTCTGGTGCATCTTTTCATGCCACTTATAGCACGAAGAAGATGAAGAATCTCCGAACAGGTAATTTTGGTAAAGTTCGTTTGGCTAATAATCATGCTGTTGATATCACGGGGATGGGGGATATTGAACTAAAAACTTCATTGGGCACCTCATGGACTCTAAAGGATGTTCGGGTCGTTCCTAGCCTTAGAAGAAAGCTAATTTCTGTTGGGCAGTTAGATGACCAAGGATATGATGTTATGTTTGGTGGGGTCAATGGAAAGTTGTGAAAGGGAATCTTGTAATCGCCAGAGGTAAAAAGAAGGGCACTTTATACATGGTTGAAATTCCAGCTGATGGGGTAAATGCAGTGACCAGTGGACCGAGTCAGTCTAGTTTGTGGCACCAACGACTCGGCCACATGAGTGAAAAAGGGATGAAAATGCTCGTTGCTAGAGGAAAAATTCCAGAACTGAAGAAGGTTGAATCTGAATTTTGTGAACCATGTGTTTTCGGTAAAAAGAAGAAAGTATCTTTTGTGAAGACCGGAAAACAACCGAAAGCTCAGAAATTGGAGCTTATTCACTCTGATGTCTATGGACCAACTTCAGTCTCTTCTTTGGGAGGATCGCACTATTATGTCACCTTCATTGATGATTCGACACGCAAGGTATGGGTTTACTTTCTTAAAAATAAATCTGATGTTTTTGATACTTTTAAGAAATGGAAAACTGCTGTTGAATTGGAAACTGATTTGAAGGTGAAATGCTTGAAGTCGGATAACGGTGGTGAATACGTTAGCAAAGAATTCCGTGATTATTGTGAAGAGTACGGTATTCGGAGGATCTTTACAGTCCCTGGCACTCCTCAACAAAATGGAGTGGCAGAATGAATGAACAGGACGTTAAATGAAAGGGCAAGAAGTATGAGACTTAATGCCGGGCTTCCAAAGACGTTCTGGGCAGATGCAGTTAACACTGCAGCTTATTTAATTAACCGGGGATTGTCAGTACCGTTGGGTTTCAAGACACCAGAAGAAGAGTGAAAAGGTAAAGCTGCAGATTATAAGCATTTGAAAGTCTTTGGGTGTAGCGCTTATGATCTAGTGAAAAATGACAAGCTTGATGCTAAAGCTAAAAAATATGTTTTCATTGGATATGGGTCAAACGAAATGGGCTACAGGCTTTGGGATTTAGAAAGCAGAAAAGTAGTCAGAAGCAAGCATGCAACTTTTAATGAGGCTGAGTTATACAAAGATAGAAACACTTCAAAATCAAGGGTTCAGAAAGAGCAGGTTGAATATGAAATTGATGCTCAGAAAAAGACAGTTGAGTCAGCTACCGAACCCGAGACAGAAACTGAAGAAACCACAGTTCCTGAATTTGAAGATGATGATATTGGTGGAAATGAAGAGTCAGAGGGAGTCTCTGACAGTGGGAGTTCAGAGTCTGAGGATGAACAGTCTCCACAAGAACCTGACCCGCCTCAGCACTGGGTTAGAAGGTCCACCAGAGTTTCTAAACAGCCGGTACGTTACAAACCTTCAGTTAATTATCTCCTTTTAACTGAAAATGGTGAGCCAGAGAGTTATTATGAAGCACTTAAGTTGAAAGATTCGCTCCAGTGGGAGCATGCTATGAAGGAGGAGATGAACTCTTTGAGTAAAAACCAGACATGGGTTTTAACCAAGTTTCCACCAGATAAAAGAGTTCTACAGAATAAATGGGTCTATAGAGTCAAGGAAGAACATGATGGGTCTAAACGATACAAAGCTCGTTTAGTGGTCAAGGGTTTCCAGCAAAAGAAGGGAATTGATTATAATGAAATATTCTCTCCAGTTGTGAAGATGACCACCATCAGATTGATCTTAAGTATTGTTGCTGCAGAAAATTTACATCTAGAGCAATTAGATGTTAAGACAACATTTTTACATGGTGATCTTGACGAGGAGATCTATATGGCACAACCTGAGGGATTTCAGGTTGCCGGGAAAGAAAAATGGGTCTGCAAATTGAAGAAAAGCTTGTATGGTCTGAAGCAGGCACCTAGGCAATGGTACCTAAAGTTTGATGATTTTATGGTGAGAACTGGGTACAAGAAATGCGAGGCCGACCATTGCTGCTACTTAAAGAAGTTTAAAGGCTCATATATCATTCTACTTCTTTATGTAGATGATATGTTAATTGCAGGATCTGATATGAAGGAGATTCGTAAGTTGAAGAAACAGTTGTCTGATGAATTTGAGATGAAAGATCTTGGTCCAGCCAAACAGATTTTGGGGATGAGTATATCCAGAAAGAAAGATGGCTCCATAACACTATCCCAAGAGAAATACATAGGGAAAGTGTTAGAAAGATTCAGGATGAATGATGAGAAGACTAAACCGAGAAACACACCTTTGGGAAGTCATTTCAAATTTACCAAAGACCAGTCTCCCAGAACAGAGGAAGAAAGAACAGAGATGGCTAAAGTTCCGTATGCATCTGCTGTTGGCAGTTTCATGTACGCCATGGTTTGTACACGGCCAGACATTGCTCATGCTGTCGGGGGTAGTTAGTCGTTTTATGTCGGATCCGGGAAAGGAACATTGGGAAGCGGTGAAATGGTTACTCAGATACTTAAAGGGTACTTCCAGTTTGGGGTTATGTTTTAAGGGGAAGGATACAATTCTCAGGGGTTATTCAGATGCTGATCTGGGTGGATGTAAGAAGACGTTTAAAAGCACTACTGGTTATGTTTTCACAGTTGGGGGAACAGCAGTATGTTGGATGTCCAGACTTCAGAAAAGTGTTGCTTTATCAACCACTGAGGCAGAATATATGGCAGCAGCCGAAGCAAGTAAAGAATTAGTATGGTTGAGAACTTTTCTTGAAGAGTTGGGAAAGAAACAGGCAGAGTTCTTCTTATATTGTGACAATGAGAGTGCAGTGAAACTTGCGAAGAATCCAGTCTATCATTCGAAGACTAAGCACATCGGGAGGAGATATCACTTTGTCAGAGATTTGATCAGTGATGGTGTTTTCAGTTTGAAAAATATCTCAGGTGCTAATAATCCAGCAGATATGTTCACCAAGCCGGTGATACTGGATAAGCTGAAGCTGTGCAGAGCTTCAGCAGGCCTTCAGGAATAATGTTGAGAAGGCGAAGGGTAACTAGGAGGTGCAAAACCAGATGGGTTTTATTTTACATGTACAAGGCAATGCAGGTGAAGACATTTTACGTCTCCAAATGGGAGCAGGTTGAAATGTTTGACGCATCCAAGTGGTGGTTTAGAGAAGATGTCTCGAAGCCCAAGTGGGAGATTGTTATGTTGTGGTCTCCGATCCATCATGGGTCGGGTCCGGTTTAGACGAATAGACAGAATTAGGAGATTAAGCTGTTTGAGTTTTGGCCAAGCCCAAAAGCTCTTATCAGGCCCAGTTTAGTTAAAGGGTTAAACCCTAATTGTCTAGTCTATATATTCTCTCCTGTACTTGTAAGTTGGTATCACTCAATAATAAGAAAACCCCAGTTATCGACAGTGGACGTAGGTCATACACCGTGACCGAACCACTTAAATCCTTGTGTCTCTTTCGTTTATTCTTTCGGTTTTACTATTGTATTCGTGTTTGTGTGTGACTCCGAACCTAACAGTTGTCAAAGAGTTTGGCATCAAATGCTTTGATTTCTCAGGTGGATTGTGTTTTGTGGGACATGTCAAGGCCCTTGGAAAGTGATTGCCAGCTTAAGATATTTACTTTTGATAGTGATGAGGGTCGTGATACTTTCTGGCATTCTAGTGCTCATATCCTTGGGCAGGTAATGAATTTAGTGAATTAGTTGTGGTTCTAGGGATGTAAACGAACCGAATCGAACATGGCCTTGTTGGCTTGTTCTTGTTTGTTTGTTGAGCTTTTGTTGGACAAGTGAATAATTTACGAACACCTAACGAACGAAGTTTCTTGTTCGTGTTTGTTCATTAAGTAAATGAATTTGTTCGCGAATGGTTCACGAACGCAAACGAACACGCACAAATGAGCACAAACAATGTTTATTTAATTTGGTTAACCGATAATGGTTAGTGTCAACGGTTTGGCTTGGCTACCTAGTTTGTGTTGGTGTTTTAACATTCCTATTCATATGCTAATTTACGTATAAATAAATCAAATAATACTCATATAACACACACGCGCGCGCACACACATATTTGTTTTATAGTTAATAATTTTGCTTAATGTATATGGTAAGATTATAAAAACAATTGAAAAGTTATTATAAATCTTCAATGAACAACCATTAGCGAACGTAGAAAACACAACTGAACGAACGAACGTGAAAAACACAACTGAACGAACATGACATTTGTTCGTGTTTGTTTATTTAGTTATTCGAACAGAATTTCTTGCTCAGGTTTGTTCATTTATTAAACGAATTGTTCGTTTACTAAATTTTATTTATTAACGAATTGTTCATTTATTAAATGAACGACCATAAACAAACTTCCCGCCGGAATGTTTGGCTCGTGTACAGCTCTAGTGGGGATTCAGGTTTGGTTATAGAGTTGGTGGTGATTTTTTTTTATTGTTTTGTGTTTTTTATCAGGCTCTAGAACAAACATATGGATGCAAATTATGTATTGGGCCATGTACTACAAGAGGAGAGGTATGTTTCTATCATTTTGATGTGGATACTTGGTTTTATTTCATGGTTCTTTAGTTATTAGGGCTGTAGATGTGATACTGTATAGTGTAGGTTGATTGTTTAATTAGTGTAGTTGTCTTGTTTTTAATTCAACACAAGTTTTTTTAAGGGAAAATAGCAATAATTAGCAACATGCTTTCACTTTGTTTATGGGTGCGTTTTTAACTATAAATATTACTAAAACCATATTAGTTCTTGAAGTTTATTATATCTAGTAATTTTATGTAACTGTGTGTGTAGTAATTTCATGGAGTTGTTGTAACAGGGTTTCTACTATGATGGTTTCTATGGTGATCTTGGATTAAATGATGATCACTTTGATAACATTGTTTCTGAAGCGAAGAAAGCTGTTACGGTACTTTATAATTTATCTTATTTGTATAGAAGTTGATTAGATAGCTTATTTTTAGTTTGATATATATGATATATTGATACGTATATTTGTTGTTTCATATATCACACGGGTAAAATCAAATCGCTTAAAACATAAACTACAAGACATTATGCTGTTATATATTTTTTTTCAGGAGAAGCAACCTTTTGAACGAATTGAAGTAACACGAAAGCAGGCTCTTGAGATGTTTTCTGATAATAAGTTTAAGGTGATAATTTTTATCTAGTATATTTGGGATTTTTTTTGGTACTGATTTTTGCATCACATCGTTTTGGATTTAATTTATTATTGTCTTTATCAGGTTGAGATCATTAGTGACCTACCTGAAGACAAGACGATCACTGTTTATAGGTGTGGT